>NC_092338.1:55270625-55582500 GCF_046630445.1 Rutidosis leptorrhynchoides
AGTGAATAATTAATGTAATTTTTATTTAATAGTTAATGACTGAAAATTATACCATAATGACTAGAATAAATAAATATAATTACTGTAAAAAAATTTAGAATTTTTTTGAGAACTTTTATCCTCCACTGATTATTAACGGAGCACGATATCGCCTTTCGTGAAAACTATCCGTAAATAAAATTTCAATCAATTGGTGGCTGAATTTAAATTATTAAAGTTACTAGTTGCTTTCACATGTGTTAGTATCAAACTTATATTATAATTGTAATTGTAATTGTAATTACTATTATTATATGAGTGGGATCCTTGTTGTCCATCTATAAGAACACGGATTATACATACATTGGATGAGAAGGATAACAACACACTTGTCTCCTATTTTTTTCTTTTTTTGTTTTAAGTCACTATCCATAATCTTTACTCCATTGTAGATGATATCTATCTATCCTCATATTATAATATACATGTACACATCTTGATTTCAAACACACCACCATAAACTCATCCCAACTACAAATCTGTCGACCACCTTGTTTTTCTTAGTTCACTGCACGATTATTGCTACTTTTAATAGATGCTCAATTACTAACTACTGCACGAGTTATTCCAACTTATAACCATCAACAACCCTTTTGTGAACACCATAAACCCACCACTTTGGCCATGGAGGCTCTCCTGAACTGCTACAGCTCGTTCTAGATGGAATCGAAGATAAAGACTATGATCAACAAACCTTTGCTGCATCTTCTTTTTGTTTCCCCTTTTTAATTCGAACAACCACATCAACGACTTTAAAATCGATCCCAACACCACCCATTTGTAATGCTTCTGTTTCAGGTAATCGGTCATCACCACCTATCTCTCTCTTTCTCTTTCTTAATCGAAACCAAGACCACCATCAAACACCATGAACCACAAACCATGAACTCCATAATACACACAACCTTTAATTACCATTAAAGCACCAATCAACTACGGTTATTGTATGTTGATTCCACCTATTCAAAAACCACATTTTCAATCACTTTGAACCACCACTTCAACCATTAACAAACCCACTTTTCATCACCACCTTCTACTACTAATTTCTGTCCAAAAACCACCACGGTCCCCGCCATATTTCTGCTATTACCTTACTGTTCTTCTTCGTTAATCAACCCATGAGAAAAACTGCTTCATTTTTCCTGCTTCTAAGCAAATCGCCTTCCTACTGTTCCGGACTCTAATTAGTGCAACTGCCTTTTCATTTTGACGAGTTAAACATCCACCAAAACCAGAAGTGCTACTATTTTGGGCAGCTTGGATATAGATAAATATATAAAGCATTATCTCTACATGAGTAAAGACATAATGCATAATATATTTGTGGAACCCATTTGATATTATGACAACGAGAACAAGGTAATAATCCCCACACCCACTAAAACATAAACCAATATATTTAAAAAGATTTGTCGGTAACATGACTATTAGGATTTCGATATGATAAAAAGGATATTAAGATGAGCTGTAAAGGTGTGATTGCTATTTTGTTTCTATTTCTCTGTCGAGACAAATCTCATGAACATAACTAAACAGGCCATCTCCATATTTAAAACTTGGGCCGTTAAATTTCCTATTCTCATTTGGGCCGTTTATAGTTAAATAGATCTACATTATGGGATGGTTGTTGGGCTACTGTGTTCCTGCTTTTCTACTTGGGCCGATGAGTTTGTGTTTGATTTGGGCTGGATCATTCCCCAGCTGCCTTGCAGCAGCGACCACTTCCATTTTGTTTTTCATTTTAGCATAAAGTGAAGGAAGTATATAGTAGATAATGTTGATACATAAAGAGTAATGATGATGATGATGATTGTTAATAATAATGATACATTTGATTATTACAATCGAATAATGATGATGCGTAACTCAAGATAATGACGAGGATGATGTATTATGATGATGTATCCATGTGATGATGTTGGTTAAGATGATGATGAGGGATACTAAATGTAAGATGGAAATAATGATGAAGATAGTAAAGTAGCAATGTTACAAAGAAGAGTAATACGGTGTTGATGAATACGTGGGATAATTATGTTATGATGGTAACATGATTCATAAAATAACGATTAGAATATGATTATGATTAAGGTTATGAAGACGATTACATAAATGATTATGATTAAACCGTATGATTATGATTAAACGGTGTGATTATGATTATTATAGTAATCGAATTATAGCGATGATGTTACGAAGGAAATCGATGATGAGTGAAGATGATGATGTGCATGATGATGATGATGATTCGAATATGGTTATGTATGATGTTATCAGGTTAGCGGGGCGTCGCGGGTTCAAACCCGGACTTGGGCATTTTTTTAGGGTTACTCCATTGAGGTAGTTACTTATCTATTTATTTATTTATTAAAATTATTATCTTATTATTATTATCTTATCATTATTATTATTATTGTTAAACTAACACTAAATATTAAAATTATGATCATTATTATTATTATCATTAGTATTAATAGGATTATCAAGATTATTGTTATTATTATTATTATTATCATAAGTATTAGTATTATTATTAGTAGTATTATTATCATTATAGATATTAAAATAAATAATAGTATCATTATTATTGTTAGTAAAATCATTATTTTTATAATTATTATTATTAGTATACATCATTGTTAAAATTAACATTTTTATTAAAAGTAATATTTTTATTAAAGTTATCATTTTATCATTAATATTAAAGGTATCATTTTAATTCTATTACCATTATTATTATTTTTTATCATTTCTAATCTTATTTTAGTATTAATATAATTTTAACAAATGAAAGATATATATATATATATATATATATATATATATATATATATATATATATATATATATATATATACAAAAATGTATTAAATACATATAACATAACAAAATTATATTTTTATTTATTTTAAATGTATAAAATAAATATATGAAACATATAGGTTATTAATATAAAAATGATATAACTAATAAATTCATATATACATATATAAATTTGTTCGATTACAATTATGTGTGTTGATATACATATGAATAATATAGGTTCGTGAATCCGAGACCAACCCTACACTTGTTCAATGACGTCATTGTATTTTTACTACAAAATACAGTATGGTGAGTTTCATTTGCCTTTTTACCCTTTATATTTTTGGGCTGAGAATACATGCGCAATTTTTATAAATGTTTTACAAAATAGACACAAGTAATCGAAACTACATTATATGGTTGAATGATCGAAGCTGAATATGCCCCTTTTACTTGGTAACCTAAGAATTAGTAAACCAGTCTACTAATTGACAAGAATCCTAAAGATAGATCTATTGGGCCCAACAAACCCCATCCGTTGTAGCGGATGCTTTAGTACTTCGAGTTTTTATATCATGTTCGATGGATGTCCCGGAATGATGGGGATATTCTTATATGCATCTTGTTAATGTCAGTTACCAGGTGTTTAATCCATATGAATGATTTTTATGCATGATGTTTATGAGAAATGGAAATATGAAATCTTGTGGTCTATTAAAATTATGAAATGATTATTTATGATAAACTAATGAACTCACCAGCCTTTTGGTTGACACTTGAAAGCATGTTTATTCTCAGGTATTAAAGAAATCTTGCGCTGTGCATTTGCTCATTTTAGAGATATTACTTGGAGTCATTCATTGCATATTTCAAAAGACGTTGCATTCGAGTCGTTGAGTTCAACAAGATTATTATTTAGTCATTGATAGTTTGATATATTATGAAATGGTATGCATGCCGTCAACTTTCGATGTAATGAAAGTTTGTCTTTTAAAAACGAATGCAATGTTTGTAAAATGTATCATATAGAGGTCAAATACCTCGCGATGAAATCATATGTTATTGTATTCGTCCTTAAGGATTAGGACGGGTCTCTACAAGCTATGCATGGAGTCTCATATTTTTGTTTAAATGAAGTGTTGCATTCAATAAAAACTTTGTCATGTATTATATTCGACTGGTGTGTAATATTTGGAAACCGATGTATTTTGAGGATTATTTCTTAAATAATCGCCCACTTGTTTAAAACATGCATTATGTATAATAATGTTGTACTTTTTATGAAACGAATGCAATATTTTCTAAAACATATCATATAGAGCTCAAATACCTCTCTATGGGACCAATGACTAACGTACTGCGTTTATAGTAATATGGACGGGTCGTTTCATTAGGTCACATGCAGGGGTCACATGCAGTCGTTCACAACTTTAACATACATTTTCACTGTCACATCAGCGCCACATCAGTATAAACACTTAAACATTTCTTTTACATTCCTCTCACTAAACACTTAGAATCATACACTCTATTTCAAACTTTAACCAATTTAAAATTATTATTCAAATACAATAAATAAATACAAATAACATTTTATTAAAAATAAAAAACATTACACAATTAAAAATAAAAAAACATTACATAATTAAAAATAAAAAACATTACATAATTAAAATAAAAGACAATACATAATTAAAAATAAAAGACAATACATAAAAAAAGTTACATAATAAATAATAAAAATACGAATAAAAACGAAGCTACTCGAGTGGTGTTGGGTCGTCGTCTTCATCTTCGTTTTGTTGTTCTTTGGTGTCTTCGTTTTCTTCATCTTCGTCGGTTATCAAGATCGTCTTCATTTTTTTGACGATACTTTTGAAGAATTTCTTGGTCTTGCTTTGGCAAGTTCGGGTTGACGGTTGTGTTGAAAATTCGAAAGGCGCGATTCATTTCTTTCATTACAGCCGATTGCCGTTTTTGTTTTTGAGTAACAGCAACTTCTTGTTGGGCGACCAACATTTGAGAACGAACTTCTGCAGATGAACAAGACAAGGCGGCGGCGGACGAAGCCGAACTCTTTCGGCTTTTTCTACCGGCTTGGCGACCAGGTGGACGTCGTATTGCGTCTTACCCGAATAAAGTGGTGTGATCGGGGTTTGGATCAACCCTTAAAGGTTGATCCTCTCCCAAAGTGATCGGTGACTCCGGTACTCGACTCCTATGGGTTGTCATAACACCTTTCGGGGCACAAAAATTCGAACAAGTTTTAAGTACTTGCCATGCTTTGTAATGCGTAAACGGAGCACTTTGACACCTCCGATATTCTTCACGCGCCGCTTCAATGACATCCAAGTCATTACTTCCACTTTGCCAATTTTTTTAATTGTTTGTAAATAACTATAAAAACTTTGATATCTCTTGACATTTTCGCCCATTTCCCGGCTATTTGATCGTTGTTCCTATGTCGATCAGCGACTTGATTATAGTTGTTCACAACCGTATTCCAAAACGAATCGGCCGATTGTGAAGTTCCAATTTTCGGATTTTTCGTGGCATCGAGCCAACGTTCGGCCAAAATTTCTTCTTTTTCCGGAGTCCAATGCATAATTTGATGTTTCGGCTTTTCACTTCCTTCGGCTACTTTACCTTTTGCCTTTCTTTTAGCTTTTTGTTGTACGATTTCGGGTTGTGTTTCGGGTACGACTTCAAGAGTCGGTGGTGTTAAATTTTGTTGTATGAATGGAAGTTGTTGTTGTGTTTGTGAAAAGAATTGTTGTTGGTTAATAGGAAATTATTGTGGTGAATAATACGTATTCATGTTTTGATATTGTAATTGTTGTTGAAATGGTAGCGGTAGTGGTTGAACAAATTGTAAATGTTGATATGGTGGTAGTTGTTGTGATGGAACAAATTGTTGTGATTGAGAAAAACTAGTTTGGCTTGGCGATGAATTGCTAGCTTGGTTAGATGATGAATGATTCGGTGACGGGATTAGATTGTTTAACATATGGTTGAAGAAATCGTTATTTGCTTGAGACGTTTTTGTTTGAATTGAAAGATTGAGAGTGTTTGATTTTGAATAAAAATTGAAAGTGTAGTATGTGTGTGTGGTTATGTTTGTGTAGTATGTGTTTGTATATATAGAGTAAAAGTGTAAAAGAAAAAAAAATCAAGTAGCCGTTGGAAAAAGAAAAAGAAAAAATAAAAATCGAGTGGGCCCCACCAGTGTATCCGTTAGAGCCGTTGCAGGACCCACTGGCGGGCCCGTTAACGGATTGCTGGTAATGGTGGTCATGCAGTGGCGGTGGCTGGCGGTTGCTGGTCACGGTCGATTGCATCTGGCCTTACCCACTAATTTGGGGGTTATGGGAATCATTATACCAAGTAACTTCTATTTTTTTCACCATCTAGTATTACTAAACTGAAATTAATCGTCTAAACTTCCAATTAGATTTAATAACTGTAATTTATTTTGACTTAATTTTCACTTTAATGTTTTTGTTCCATCGTCGCATTTGGCACCGGTAGAATTGTAGAAATGAAACAAAACCATATACTGTACAATGCTACACATTTTGTATGAAACGATCGGATTTTTGTATAAATCATGAATTTAATTTCTATTTTGATGTCTTTATTATTATTATATAATAATAATTTATTTTTTATTAATTTATTTTTATGATATTATAACAACCCTCACATTTCCATTATGAATTTACTAAATTGCCCTTAGGGTTTCATTGTCTTTTTCAGTATACTATCATTAGGGTTGTTATCCGGATATAATAAATAAAGTAATTAATACTAAAACCCTAATATCACTTAAAACCCTAAACCTAAACCTACCTATTAAATACTAAACCCTAATACCATTTAGTATATAATATTAAACCCGAACCCTAATACTAATTAATAATATAAACTATATGTATTAAAATAAATTATGACATTATATGAATTAATCTAATAAGAATTCATATGAACTTAGTAAAAAAATTAATAAAGGTTAGGGATTAATAATTAAATAAAATGTAATTTAAATGTAACTTTAATAATAATGATCATAATAATAATAATAATAATAATAATAATAATAATAATAATAATAATAATAATAATAATAATAATAATAATAAATATATAATATATATATACAACTTAAAATGCCGGTTATAAAAAAAAATAAAAATATATATAACCATATATATTTTGGCCAAATTAGAGAAAAGATAGGAAAAATTAAACTTGATCTTTTAGTTAAACCAATCCTAGCCAAACTCTAATTCAAGTCCTCGATCTCCAAGCAATTTGGGTGTGATTAGGAAACTAAACTCACCTATAAATACCCTCATGTATTCCAAATTATTCACCACAAATTAAACCCCCAATCCTACTGCATACTAGTCGACTTTTTTTCCTTTTTTTCCTCCAATATAGTCGACTATCTGCACAGCCTTTTTCCCTATTTTTGTCGACTAAACCCAGCCTCCCAACAGCTTTCTGCATTGACAATCATAAACTCCACAAGCCTGCTGTTTAGTCGATCAAAAACCCTCTACCTTCACCCTCCTACATCGACTAAAAACCACCACAAACAGCCTGCTTTTGATCTCCTGTCCAGCTTCTGTCTTTCTTGCTGTTAGTCGACATAAACCCACCACCATTACAGCCCTTCAATTTCCTGCTGAACCTACTCAATTCGTCATCATACCTGATGTTTCTTCTGTTTCTATTTTGCTACCCAACCCACCAAGGAAACCTGCTGTGTTGCTGCTGTACCTTCTATTTTCTGTCGAATAAAGAAGACCCAAACAGCCCTCTTTTGGGTCGTGATTTGCTGCAGCTGGTTTTTGTCTAAATTCGCACCACAAACATCATAATCCTTGATCTTAACCTCTTAAGGTATCCCTAATAACCCTAGTTTAATCCTACTTCAATCTCTTAAGTTGTTATCAAGTATTATATCTAAGTATTGTTAATGAATTGAATATGGTTGAAAGGTTAAGATTGATACATTTAAAAGTAATATAGATAAGTAATTAAATTGATCATGATATAGATTATGTATATGAAAAAGATTAAAATTATTATGATTGTGAAGTATTAGTAAATTGGTAATTAATAAGTATAAGATTATGATTATGATTATAGATAAAGAATATGATTATTAATAATAATAATTGTATGATTATGATTTTTGTAGGTGTAATAAAAGATTAAGATCATGAGTCTTGTAGGAATAATGATAATGATTATGATTTTATGTAAGTGAATATAAACAAGTATGAATTTGAGTGATAATGCTAAAAATGAATATATATTTCATAGCATTATCCCTCAAGAAAGACAAGCTTTTAGTTGCAACTGTTCTATTTATAAGTGATATTCGTTTAAATAATAAAAGGTGAAGACAAAAGACAGATTCGACGAATTGAAGACGCAAACAACCAAAAAGCTCAAAAGTACAAAGTACAATCAAAGTGGTTCAAATTATTGGTGAGAAACGTCTCAAAATTACAAGAATACAAGACGTAAAACGCAAAGTACAAGTTATTAAATTGTACGCAAGGACGTTCAAAAATCCGGAACCGAGACCAAAGTCAACTTTCAGTGCGCGACGCAACGGACCAAAAATTACAAGTCAACTATGCACAAGAATATAATATAATATATATATATATAATTATATAAATTATATATATATATATATATATATATATATATATATATATATATATATATATATATATATATATATATATATATATATATATATATATATATATATATTAAAAAAATACAGCAGCCCACGTTTAAATCAAGAGATGAGCTGTATTCCATACCTCCGCACTCGCGAAACTTTTGTGAAGGAAACCTCAGCACTCGCGGAGGTCTAAAGTGAAGTCAGGATCTATAAATTCAGCATTTTCGGACGTTTTATTTACACATATATTTATTTTATTTTCTTTTTCTTAAAATCCCCATGTACCAAGTATCACTCCAATTAGTAATCTCAATTTGTAATTTTAATTTTAAGTTAGTGATAATAATAAGGTTGGGTTAGTCGAATGTTTTAAGGTCTTGTAAGTCGGAACTCTGTCAGTGTAACGCTACGCTATTTTTAACCACTGTAAGTTATGTTTATGTTATTTTCATTAATGTCTCGTAGCTAAGTTATTATTATGCTTATTTAAGCCGAAGTAATCATGATGTTGGGCTAAAAATATTTAAATTGGGTAATTGGGCTTTGTACCATAATTGGGGTTTGGACAAAAGAACGACACTTGTGGAAATTAGACTATGGGCTATTAATGGGCTTTATATTTGTTTAACTAAATGATAGTTTGTTAATTTTAATATAAAGATTTACAATTGGACATACCTATAAATAACCATATACACTCAATCGGACACGATGGGTGGGGTATTTATATGTACGAATAATCGTTCATTTAACCGGACATGGGAATGGATTAATAGTCACTAGAATTATTAAAACAGGGGTGAAATTATATACAAGGACACTTGGTGTAATTGTTAACAAAGTATTAAAACCTTGTTACAGTTTAAGTCCACAATTAGTTGGAATATTTGACTTCGGATATAAGAATAATTTGACGAGGACACTCGCACTTTATATTTATGACTGATGGACTGTTATGGACAAAAACCAGACGGACATATTAAATAATCCAGGACAATGAACAATTAACCCATGGGAATAAACTAAAATCAACATGTCAAACATCATGATTACGGAAGTTTAAATAAGCATAATTCCTTTATTTTTATATTTAATTGCACTTCTAATTATCGCTCTTTTATTTATTGTCATTATATTTAAATGCACTTTTAATTATCGTATTTTTTAATTATCGCACTTTTATTTATCGCAATTTTATTATCGTTATTTACTTTACGCTTTAAATTAAGTCTTTTATTTATTTAATATTTTACATTAGGTTTTAACTGCGACTAAAGTTTTAAAATCGACAAACCGGTCTTTAAACGGTAAAAACCCCCTTTTATAATAATAATAATACTACTTATATATATATATATATATATATATATATATATATATATATATATATATATATATATATATATATATATATATATATATATATATATATATATATATTTATACAAATATAGTTTTTAAAAATATAGCGTTAAACTTGGCTAGTTCCCTGTGGACGAACCGGACTTACTAAAAACTACACTACTGTACGATTAGGTACACTGCCTATAAGTGTTGTAGCAAGATTTAGGTATATCCACTCTATAAATAAATAAATAACTTGTGTAAAATTGTATCGTATTTAATAGTATTTCGTTGTAAAAATAATACTATTTCCTAGTACACCTCGCACACATCAAGTATTTTTGGCGCCGCTGCCGGGGAAAGTTCAACGCCGAAGTGAAACGCTATATATAAAAAAAAAAAATTATTAAGTCGTAATCTATTTCTGTAAAAATATACGTTTTAAATATTAAAAATACAAGAAAAAGAAAAATATATCTATATATTTTTAAGTTTAGTTAAATTAAAAAGTTTATTTTTTTTATTGTGAAAAAGTTATAAAAAAAAGTAATAATTTATAGTTATATTTTATATATATTAAAAACATAAAAATTAAAAATAAATAAAAAATAAATAAAAACACTGAACCTGCACGAGCACCTCATCTGATCTGTATCTGAGGTATCCGCACTCGCGGTACCTTTTGCCAACTAGGATCCGCACTCGCGGAGGATACTGACAGGTCAAACCTCAAACAACATTAATTACGATTTAGGGTTTAATTTAATAAATATTATTATTATTAAAACCTAATTAGGGTTAGTTATTTTATTAATTAGTTTTAATTTTATTTAATTTGTAATATTTAGTTTAAATTAGTTTTATTATTTATAAAATTAATACTTTTATAAAAATAATAATATAAAAATAATATTTTTATAAAAATTGTATTTTTACAACTTTAAGTTTTATTTTTAAAAATTTCGTACCTTTTTAATCGTTTATTCGTAATATTTGTATTTTTCGTTCGTATTTAGTTTTAAGTCATAGTTTGTGCCATAGTTATTTTTATTTCTAGATTTTTAGGCTTTGTCGTAAAATCCCTTAAGTGCTTTTTCTTTAGACTAAGATTTAGGTGCTCTAGAATTTTGCGACGCAGTTTTTATATTTTAGTACCTTTTTGAGTTATTGCCGTTTTGGATATAGAATTCCTTTAAGCTTTAATACCTTTAGACGTAACTTTTAATTCTTAGTTTTTAGTTCCTTTTAAGTTTCGACGTGCTACTTTCTTATTTTTATTTTTCGACGCCTATTATTTTTCGACCTTTTATTTTTTGACGTTTTTCGACGCGCTCTTTTTCATTGTTATTTCTCGACGCTCTAGTTTTTAGGACTTAGATTTTTTCTGTTTCTTATCTAAAATTTCTTTAAATTTCAAAACAAAAAATTATTTTAAGTGGTTAAATTGATAGACATCAAAATTTTATGGTTCGTAGTAATAGTTGGATTTGTACGTGGACCGGGTTATTGGAGCCAAACAGTACTCAATTATATTGAGACCAAACGAATCCTGCCCCTCTGCTGCATCTTTTGGCTATTCGAAACGTGGGCAAAATCAGAAAAGTCTATTAATTTGATAACTTATATAATTTTTCTTATTTTTATAACTAATAGGATATTCAGTGAATGCACCGAGCAAAACGTTCACCACCTTTTGTACGTTCACCACCTGTAACTCGATCAAGACATCTAGCAAACATTGTTGCCGTTGATTTTTCTTTAGAATCGTCATCCAGTCGACCAAGTACTCCAATTCAAATTTCCGATAATCCATTTTTTGAACCCGACCTCACAATTGAGAATCCGGAGAATATTCAGGGACAATTTAGAGATCCAGAACCATTAATCTTTCCTCCGGAACTACCAATCATTCAAACAGAGATTGTCAAGGAACCAACCATTAAATCAGAATCCTCTAGTGATTCAGATTCAACAAATTCAATTATGAAAAATCTGGAACCTCTAAGTATGGAAGACCGAATGAGAGCTAAACGTACTGGCTAAGGTCACGCAATTACTCAACCAGACATTAATGCGCCAGATTATGAAATCAAAGGACAAATTCTACACATGGTAACTAATCAATGCCAATTTAGTGGTGTGCCAAAGGAAGATCCAAATGAACATCTTCGTACCTTTAATAGGATCTGTACTCTATTTAAAATAAGAGAAGTGGAGGATGAACATATATATCTCATGTTATTTCCCTGGACTTTAAAGGGAGAAGCCAAAGATTGGTTAGAATCGTTACCTGAAGGGGCGATTGATACATGGGACGTTTTAGTTGAAAAATTTCTTAAACAATTCTTTCCGGCATCTAAAGCCGTGAGACTTCAAGGAGAAATTGTTACGTTCACACAAAAGCCAAATGAAACTCTATATGAGGAGTGGACAAGATTTGGAAAATTATTGAGAGGATGTCCGCAACATGGTTTAGACACCTGTCAAATAGTACAAATATTCTACCAAGGATGCGAATCACTACAAGAAAAGACATCGATATAGCAGCTGATGGTTCCATTATGAAGAAAACAGCAACTAACGCTTACAAAATTATTGATAACACTGCTTCCCACTCACATGAGTGGCACCAAGAAAAAGATATCGTTAGATCATCTAAAGCAGCTAGAGCCGATTCTAGCCATGACTTCGATTCCATTTCAGCAAAGATAGATGCTGTCGAGAGACGAATGGAAAAGATGACTAACGATATTCACTCAATACGAATTAGTGTTGAGCAGTGTGGAGGACCACATTTAACAAAAGATTGTCTCAGTGTTGAACTAACAATGGAACAAAGAGAGAATGTTTCATACATAAACCAAAGGCCAGGAAATAATTATCAGAATAATTATCAACCGCCAAGACCGATCTACAATCAAAACCAGAATTATAACCGAAATGTTCCATACAACAATCAACAAGGTCCTAGTAATCAACAAGTATCCAATAATACTTACAATCAGCAAAGACCTAATTTTCAAAACAAACCACCACAAACCGATGATAAAAAGCCGATTTTAGAAGATATGATGACGAAGCTAGTTGAATCTCAAACTCAATTTTTCACATCTCAGAAACAAACCAATGAACAAAATGCTCAAGCATTTAGAAATCAACAAGCTTCTATTCAAAATCTGGAACAAGAAGTGAGCAACCTAGCAAGGTTGATAGGTGAAAGAAAACCGGGAAGTCTACCTAGTGATACAAATGCTAACCCCCGGAATGAAACAGCTAAAGCCATTACCACGAGAAGTGGTATTACACTTAAACCACCTAAAATACCTGTAATTTCTGATGAAGCTATTCCTACTCCACAAGAACCACAATCTGATCAAGATAAGGAAACAGAATCGGTAGTTGAAAAGGTTAATGAAGATAACACAGTTAAAGCTAAACCTTATGTTAAACCATATCAACCACCACTTCCTTACCCGAGTAAAATGAGGAAAGAGAGACTTGAAGACGAGCAATCCAAATTCTTGGATATGTTTAAACAGATAAATGTCAAATTTCCTTTCATTGATGTGATTTCAGGAATGCCTAGATATGCTAAATTTCTGAAAGATCTGATCACAAATAGAAAGAAAATGGAAGAACTCTCGGCTGTTACTATGAATGCAAATTGTTCTACAGTACTGTTGAATAAGATACCAGAAAAATTATCTGATCCAGGAAGTTTCACAATTTCATGTTTTCTGGGTAGTCTTAGTTCAATAGAAGCATTGGCAGACTTAGGTGCTAGTATAAATCTAATGCCGTATTCACTATACACTAAACTAGACCTTGGAGAATGAAACCAACAAGAATAAGCATACAACTAGCCGATAGATCAATAAAATATCCTAGAGGGATAATGGAAAACATGCTAGTTAAAGTTGATACTTTAGTATTTCCAGTAGATTTTGTTGTTCTGGACATGGAAGAAGATTCTCAAGTTCCTCTCATATTAGGATGACCATTCTTAAACACGGCTAAAGCAATGATAGACGTGTTCGGTAAGAAACTGACCCTAAGTATAGAGTACGAGAGTGTTACCTTTTCAGTTGATAGAGCAATGCAACAACCGCAATCTGCAGATGATACATGTTATTATATTCAAACTATAGAATCACATGCAGAATTGTTAGAAGAATTTTTAGAATTACAAGGAACAGGAGAATGTTCTTTAGGAGAAGGAACTGAACCAATTGATGAAGCTGAAATGTTAGCTACACTTATGGCTAATGGATATGAACCAACAACAGAAGAAATTCAAATGCTAAAAGAAGAAGACAGATATCGATACAAATCATCGATAGAAGAACCACCGACATTAGAGTTAAAGCCACTTCTAAACCATTTGGAATACGCTTATTTACATGGTGAGTCTGAATTACCTGTAATAATATCGTCTTCTCTTACTGAAAATGAAAAATCTCAACTCATTTCTGTGTTGAAAGCTCATAAACCAGCTATTGCATGGAAGATTCATGACATTAAAGGAATAAGTCCTTCGTATTGCACACATAAAATCCTTATGGAAGAAGGTCATAAAACGTATGTGCAACGCCAACGAAGACTAAATCCTAATATGTAAGATGTTGTTAAGAAAGAAATTATTAAACTGCTTGATGCAGGTTTAATTTATCCAATTTCTGTTAGTCCATGGATAAGCCCAGTTCAATGCGTGCCTAAGAAAGGTGGCATGACTGTCATTACAAATGAAAAAAATGAGCTTATTCCTACTAGGACTGTAATAGGATGGCGTGTTTGTATTGATTATAGAAAATTAAATGACACCACCAGAAAAGAGCACTTTCCCTTACCTTTCATTGATCAAATGTTGGAAAGATTAGCCGGAAATAGTTATTATTGTTTTCTTGATGGTTTTTCCGGATATTTTCAAATTCCAATAGCACCCGAGGACCAAGAGAAAACCACGTTCACGTGCTCTTATGGTACTTTTGCTTACAAACGCATGCCATTTGGACTTTGCAACGCCCCTGCAACCTTTCAAAGGTGCATGATGGCGATTTTTCACGACATGATAGAAGAATGCATGGAGGTTTTCATGGATGACTTTTCAGTCTTCGGTGATACTTTTGAAACATGTCTAGTTAATCTTGAACGAATGCTTATTAGATGAGAACAATCAAATCTAGTTCTTAATTGGGAGAAATGCCATTTCATGGTTAAAGAAGGCATCGTTCTTGGTCATAAAATTTCAAAGGAAGGAATTGAAGTGGATAGAGCTAAAGTAGATGTAATTGCTAAACTTCCACATCCCACCAATGTTAGAGGAGTTAGGAGTTTTCTAGGGCATGCCGGTTTTTACCGACGTTTCATAAAAGATTTTTCTAAAATTGCCACTCCTATGAATAAACTCCTAGACAAGGATGCTCCATTCATCTTTTCAGATGAATGTATCAAATCTTTTAATATACTTAAAGAAAAACTCACTAATGCGCCGATCATAATAACTCCAAATTGGAATCTACCGTTTGAACTTATGTGCGATGCAAGTGATTTTGCAATGGGAGCCGTTTTAGGACAAAGGATTGAAAAATGATTTCAACCTATTTATTATGCTAGTAAGACGTTACAAGGAGCACAAACAAATTACACAACTACTGAAAAAGAACTCCTTGCAATTGTCTTTGCTTTTGACAAATTTTGTTCATATCTCGTTCTAGCTAAAACGGTGGTCTATACCGACCATTCTGCACTTAGATACCTATTTTCGAAACAAGATGCCAAACCAAGATTAATTCGTTGGATCTTACTCTTACAAGAGTTCGATATTTAAATCCGAGGTAAAAAGGGAGCAAAAAATCTCGCCGCTGATCATCTTTCTCGTCTTGAAAATCCTGAATTAAAAGTTCTAAATGAATCGGCCATACAAGACAACTTTCCTGATGAATATCTATTGAAGATAGATTATAATGAAATTCCATGGTTTGCAGACTATGCAAACTACTTAGTATGTGGATTCCTTGAAAAAGGGTTATCGTACCAAAAATGAAAGAAATTCTTTAGTGATATAAAACACTATTTCTGGGAAGATCCACATTTATTTAAAAGTTGTCCCGATGGAATAATACGCCGATGTGTATTCGGAGATGAAGCTAGTAAAATCTTAAATCATTGTCACACAGGACCAACAGGAGGGCATTATGGGCCTCAACTAACAGCAAGAAAAGTTTACGATGCTGGATTCTATTGGCCTACAATTAACAAAGACGCACACCTTCTTTGCAAATCCTGTGATGCATGTCAAAGGGCCGGAAAAATAATTCAACGTGATGAAATGCCACAAAATGTCATTCAAGTATGTGAAGTATTTGACATTTGGGGTATTGACTTTATGGGTCCATTTCCAAAATCTCATAATAATCTATACATTCTCGTTGCCATTGATTATGTATCTAAATGGGCGGAAGCACAAACTCTCCCAACTAACGATGCACGAGTTGTAGTCAACTTTTTAAAATGTCTTTTTGCAAGGTTTGGAACACCGAAAGCTTTAATAAGTGATTGGGGAACTCATTTCTGTAATAATCAACTTGAGAAAGTTCTCAAAAGATATGGAGTAACTCATAAAATCTCCACCGCTTATCATCCACAAACAAGTGGACAAGTTGAAAATACCAACCGAGCTTTAAAACGTATTCTAGAGAAAACCGTAGGATCAAATCCGAAGGAATGGTCCATGAAATTGGAGGATGCACTCTGGGCTTTTAGAACAGCCTACAAAACTCCAATTGGAACCACACCTTTTAAACTCGTTTACGGAAAAGCATGTCATCTTCCAGTAGAAATTGAACACAAAGCATTTTGGGCTTTGAAGACATGTAATCTTGATTTACATGAAGCTGGACGTCTACAGTTAAGTCAATTAAACGAATTAGAAGAATTAAGACATGAAGCATATGAAAATTTGTTAATCTATAAGGAAAGAACGAAGAAATGGCATGATAAAAGAATCAGAAGTTCAAAAGAATTTAAAGAAGGAGACAGAGTTCTTCTTTTCAATTCACGATTCAAGCTATTTCCTGGAAAATTGAAATCAAGATGGTCTGGACCATTTATAGTCAAAAGAGTTTTCCCATACGGAACAATAGAATTAATAAATTCAAATGGGATTGAATTTAAGGTTAATGGTCACAGAGTTAAACATTATATAGATAGTCCGATGGAAGTTGACAACGAAGTTAATCACAATTTCGACACCACAGCTAACTAAGTGTGGGGAGAATCAAATCTTTAAAGGATAATATGTATTTCTGTTAAAGTTAGATGTTCTGTTTTCGTGTAGTTTTCGAGAATGGAATCCGAATGGTCTTTCCCTAGCAGACCTTAAAGAACTAGTCTTCTCCCCCCATTCTGAATTTTTAATTTTTTTTAGGTTTTACGAGATGAAGACTTCCTGTGAACTAAACCATGGTCTAATGCTACACGCTTTGATCACTAAACGTAATAATGACACCCTTCCAAGTGAAATAGTATCATTAATCAGAGGCAAATTGGACGGAGTAAGAAAAGAATCCAGGAACGAAAATAATAAGTTACAATTTGGTAAAGGAAAATCAAAATCCGCAGCGAAAAGAAGAGCACGACACCTTAAAAGATGTCACAAATGCGGAAAATGGTCACACGAAGGTAAATGTTCAAATAATCAAACCTATTCAAACACCGAATTTGTTACTTTATGCAGAGATGGACCGTTCATATGTTTAGAAGAAAAAACGTTGAATGCTCGAGGTTACGCCTATGTAGCTATGGAAAATCAATTAGTCCAACTATCTTATGAGTGGGCTAGAGCATATCACTAAGAAATCTATCTCACAGGTAAGTATGTACAGTTTTTATTTTTATTTTTATTTTTAACCTTTTGATAATAAACGCTAATTTGTTCGCTATAAAGTATTAAATTGGTATTCGATAAAATTAGGTCTTGCGACCGAAATTATTGATATCATACAAAAATTTATTACATCACTGCAAAATTTACCGTTTATTCTTAAGGTATAAATATCTTTAATCAATCAACCCAAAATATTTCAAAAATTCGTCATGAGTTAAACTAGGTTATGAAACCGAAATTACTTTACCGAAAAGAGGGGCGCATATTTTTGATAATATTTGATTGATTAAAGTGGGATAAAAGGCAAAAAGATTTTTAATTTTATTTTTACTTTGTTTTTAAAATTAATATATAAGTATTAAATTGATATTTTAAACTTTTTAAAATCAATATATTTAAGTTTGTAAATATTTGGAAAATTAATATTTTTAATATAAGTTTGTATGTATAAAACCAAAAATATAATATAAGTTTAGTGTGAATTTTTAAATTTTATTAATATGAATTTTTAAAGTTATGCATTTTTAAATTAAAGTTTGGTGTGAATTTAAAAACAAAAATGTACTTTATTTTGTTAAGTTAAAAATATGATTTTTAAAATTCATAGTGAGTTGAAGACTAGGTCGTTGAACCGAAATTTCTCCACCCAAGGGAGGGACGAGAACTTTTATTATCATTATTTTTAATCTTATTGACTTAAAGTACGCCAAAAACATTAAAAAACCCAAAAAAATCTTTGCTTTTAAAACAACGTTTTAAAATGACGAAATTTTAAAATTTTGTCTAGGGATGGACTAGGTCAACGTACCGAAACAACCTCATCCTAAATGAAAAAGGAAAACAAAATTTTAAATTACTCCATAAATTGTTTTATTATTAAAGGTTTTATATAAAAAAAAAAAAATGCACTCGCGGTACTTTGTGGGTACCCACATCCGCACTCGCGGAGGGTACAAAACCCAGACTAGGTACTTTGTGGGTACCCACATCCGCACTCGCGGAGGGTGCAAAACCCAGACTAGGTAACTGGTCGACCAGACCAGTTTCAACACACCACACCCAAATTTTTTATTTTTCTGCGAAAAAACCCACAAACCACTCCAAAATTCGCGATTTTTCACCGATAAACATCAAATTTTTTTCTAAAATCATGTTGAGAAGGATGCTACCAAGAAGTTACTCAAGAAAATTGACTGAAAGGGGTGAATCTTCATCCGCATCTCAGGCTCACAATGCTCCTCCTGAGAATGCAGCAGAACAGGAGATTAATGACCTATATAGACAAGAACTACCACATCAATACATTCCATATTCAAATATAGAATTGTCAGATTTACATCCTAATTTAAGGTTTGATCGACATTGGATAGATTATCCAAAATACCAGAGGAACTTGCACACCCTTCAGTCTAATGTTGTTGAAGTACCTAGAGTCATAGATTGGGAACCATTAGAAACAGTTGGATTAGCCGGTCCAATCAGAGAATTACTTACAGAAAGGTATGGTAATTCTACTTTTACTGATTGGGAACGCTTGTTTAATATATGTAGACGTGTGTATAGAGAATGGTGTGTGGAGTTATTGTGTAGTATTGAAATAAATGATCGGGTATCTACCTTAACCGATCGTAGTTTTATTAGATTTTTATTAGGAGGAGTGATGCGCCATATGTCTCTACTAGACATGGCTCAGGCTTTGTGTATATATACGCCTGAGGAGTTGGCATCTACTGATTGTCAAGGGTTGATACTTAATGGTAGGAGAATTGATGAGAATTTTGATATGAATGGTGTATGGAGTAGAATGACTAGGCATACACGATTTCGTGGGGGGAATAAATCTTATACTGATATTGATAGAGCTGAGCTAAGAGTAATCCATAGGTTCTTAGCAAATTCGATTACACAGTGAGGTAAGAACAAAGAGAAAGTAAATGAGAATGATTTATTTTATCTCATGTGTATTCGAGACCCACAAAGCGCTGTGAGTATACCTTATTGTGTGGGTTATTATTTATCAGCTATAGTTAAGAGTATACGGCCTAATGGGATAATAGGAGGTGGTATCTTTGTTACCCTAATTGCTGAGTATCTCGGTGTCGATAGAAATCTGGGGGGATTTATAATTGCAGCACCGGAACCCCGTGATACAATTGGTTTAAAAGTATATCATGGTGCTAAGGTTTTAAAGAAAAAACATAACGCTGCAGCACCATATGAGGGCTCACACCCACAGGTCGAAAGAGATCAGCAGCAAGGTAACGCGGGAGGGGGGAATGAGATGACAGAAATGCAACTTTTTATGGCTCATCATGAGTATGAAATGGCTAGACAACGAGCATTTCAAGATTGGCAGTATCATCAAAACCAAATCATGAGTCATCGTGCACACATAAATGCAACTTACATTGCGACTCCAATGCCCGTATTTCCTCCTTGGACTATACAGACCCGACCACTGTACCCTACATATGACCCAGCTCAAGCATTCTACAGTACATACGGCTATGAATGGGATCCATACTGGCACCAGCCTTATCAACACTGATTTTCTTTTATTTTTATTTTTATTTATTTGATAACTTGTAATTTTATACTTTTAATATTTCTTTTGATATTTTAATAGTTTTTATTTTCTAACTTTTATTATTAGATTTTTAATAATTTTTGAATGTGGGGTGATATACCCAACTTCAAAAATATGTATATATATGTTTGTAGTTTTTCTCATGTACAAAACAGGGTAAAACAGCGCATTTTCAAAGACTGGCATTAAGTTCAGCAAAAGCTAGTACTTTTGACGACAAAACGAAAAACAAATGTGATGTAACAACAAGACGGAATGAACAAATGATGTGCACCATTTATCGTTCAGCAAACAAACGCCAATATGTTTGGAAACTTTGATAAAATTTAATCATTTTTCTACGCTAATCACCCTCAATAATTTAAATTGTTACTGATTTCTTGCAAATGAGGGCATTGCAAGATCTTAAGTGTGGGAAGGGGTTAAATTCTTTCGGATTTTTAAAAATTTTAACTTAAACACTTGGTTACCATTAAAAATACTAGTAACGCAGTAGTTGTATTAGAATCTAGTGCTCTCTGATAATAAAGAACAGCCCTAGTCTTATATACTGACTACCCAATTCTAGTAAAATTTTTCAAAATTTTCAATTAAATGAACTCAAAATCATGTTTATACATATTTATGAACGATAAAAGTAGGTGTTAACACCGAAATTATTGTTACCTCAGAAAGGACATAAATTGAGAAACAAACCAAAATGTTAGAATTCATTTAAAATGGAATAGAGGACAATAAAAAGGCAAATAAAAGAAAATAAAAGCCAAGTGTGGGAAAAATTTACCAAGTTATTTAAAACATATATCACATATTTTTTTTACAAATAACTGAAGATGCTTTTGCTTTGGACTAAACTAAAAAGTTTTACCCGATTCACTGTAAGAAAGATGGATCTACACGATGAATCAATTCCATCATTAAAAGGAAGTAAAGTCTTCCGAAAAAGACACACGCTTCTTGATTTAGGTCAAGAAGTTGTCGTCCAGACCAGCTGTAGGTTGACAAAAAAATCTAGAAAATCCATCTTTAAAATCAGCAGGAAATCCACGGACCTCAGCATCAAACAGGGTCGCCATGTGGTCAGACTTATCCTAACCCTGAGAGGATCTGTCTCGTAAAATGGGGAGGGTGCCGTGCAAATTAGCTTGATAAGACTAATGAATCAGACCCCCAGAAAGGATAATCTCCTAAAAGATTAAAAATCAGCTTTTAAGCCTTATATTACTCAATCCTTGAGATTGACCTTAAAGATTGAGAATTACAAACTCATGGAATTCGATGATATCTAAACTCGAGCTTGAACGAGAAAATATTTTGATAAAAAATAAAACCGATTTATTTTCTGAAAACCCTATTTTTAATTCGTTTATTACCATTGAACGTAAAATCCTAGGAATTCATTTGGAATTCATTAGGTCACCTGAACCAAATCGGGTGTCAACCGTAAGAACGGTGGTTGCATAGCATGGTCTAAGACAGGACCTTGTGCCAGACCGAAAAATCATAGGGTGATCTTTACTATTGCTCCTACCAAGGATAGTAATTGCATCTGACACGTTATAGACCATAATTAAAAGCATGTCAGGGGACATTGCCTTAACAGTTGCTTGTTCAACGCTTTCCTTTACAACCGGACGGTAGTTTACCGAAAGGTAATATAGGGAGCAAGTATACTGGACGTGTTGCTTTCCTAATACATGGTTAGCAAGTGGGTGACACAAAACCGCAAGTTTTGAGCTAAAATTTTCAAATATGAAACCCACCAAACCCACAAAAAGATTTTGCAAACACCGGTGAAGGGTTATCCCGAAAAACTTATCTAGGGTAAAAGCTAGATTTAATTTTCAAAATATCAAATATTTTCATAAAGATCCAATTTCATAAAGGATCTAAATTTTCATAGTCATGTGGGACTGTAAACCACATCGTTACTACCATTGTTTATACCACTGTATAGAAATCACTGATGTACAAAGTGTGAAAAATAAAGAAGTGATTCTAGTATTTTTAGACTATATTGCTTGAGGACAAGCAACGCTCAAGTGTGGGAATATTTGATAATGCTAAAAATGAACATATATTTCATAGCATTATCCCTCAAGAAAGACAAGCTTTTAGTTGCAACTGTTCTATTTACAAGTGATATTCGTTTAAATAATAAAAGGTGAAGACAAAAGACAGATTCAACGAATTGAAGACGCAAACAACCAAAAAGCTCAAAAGTACAAAGTACAATCAAAGTGGTTCAAATTATTGGTGAGAAACGTCTCAAAATTACAAGAATACAAGACGTGAAACGCAAAGTACAAGTTATTAAATTGTATGCAAGGACGTTCAAAAATCCGGAACCTGGACCAAAGTCAACTTTCAGTGCGCGACGCAACGGACCAAAAATTACAAGTCAACTATGCACAAGAATATAATATAATATATATATAATTATATAAATTATATAAATTATATATATATATATATATATATATATATATATATATATATATATATATATATATATATATATATATTAAAAAAATACAGCAGCCCACATTTAAATCAAGAGATGAGCTGTATTCCATACCTCCGCACTCGCGGAACTTTTGTGAAGGAAACCTCAGCACTCGCGGAGGTCTACAGTGAAGTCAGGATCTATAAATTCAGCATTTTCGGACGTTTTATTTACACATATATTTATTTTATTTTCTTTTTCTTAAAAACCCCATGTACCAAGTATCACTCCAATTAGTAATCTCAATTTGTAATTTTAATTTTAAGTTAGTGATAATAATAAGGTTGGGTTAGTCGAATGTTTTAAGGTCTTGTAAGTCGGAACTCTGTCCGTGTAACGCTACGCTATTTTTAACCACTGTAAGTTATGTTTATGTTATTTTCATTAATGTCTCGTAGCTAAGTTATTATTATGCTTATTTAAGCCGAAGTAATCATGATGTTGGGCTAAAAATATTAAAATTGGGTAATTGGGCTTTGTACCATAATTGGGGTTTGGACAAAAGAACGACACTTGTGGAAATTAGACTATGGGCTATTAATGGGCTTTATATTTGTTTAACTAAATGATAGTTTGTTAATTTTAATATAAAGATTTACAATTGGACATACCTATAAATAACCATATACACTCAATCGAACACGATGGGCGGGGTATTTATATGTACGAATAATCGTTCATTTAACCGGACACGGGAATGGATTAATAGTCACTAGAATTATTAAAACAGGGGTGAAATTATATACAAGGACACTTGGTGTAATTGTTAACAAAGTATTAAAACCTTGTTACAGTTTAAGTCCACAATTAGTTGGAATATTTGACTTCGGATATAAGAATAATTTGACGAGGACACTCGCACTTTATATTTATGACTGATGGACTGTTATGGACAAAAACCAGACGGACATATTAAATAATTCAGGATAAAGAACAATTAACCCATGGGAATAAACTAAAATCAACACGTCAAACATCATGATTACGGAAGTGTAAATAAGCATAATTCCTTTATTTTCATATTTAATTGCACTTCTAATTATCGATCTTTTATTTATTGTCATTATATTTAATTGCACTTTTAATTATCTTATTTTTTAATTATCGCACTTTTATTTATCGCAATTTTATTATCGTTATTTACTTTACGCTTTAAATTAAGTCTTTTATTTATTTAATATTTTACATTAGGTTTTAACTGCGACTAAAGTTTTAAAATCGACAAATCAATTTTTAAACGGTAAAAACCCCCTTTTATAATAATAATAATACTACTTATATATATATATATATATATATATATATATATATATATATATATATATATATATATATATATATATATATATATATATATATATATATATATATATATTTATACAAATATAGTTTTTAAAAATATAGCGTTAAACTTGGCTAGTTCCCTGTGGACGAACCGGACTTACTAAAAACTACACTACTGTACGATTAGGTACACTGCCTATAAGTGTTGTAGCAAGGTTTAGGTATATCCACTCTATAAATAAATAAATAACTTATGTAAAATTGTATCGTATTTAATAGTATTTCGTTGTAAAAATAATACTATTTCAGGGAAAACCTCGCACACATCAATGAGTTAAGTATGATTAAAAAGATTAGGGTTTGATTAATAAACTAGTTAATAACAATAGTTCAAGATTAAGATTATGAATAAGATATTGAATTAGTTTAAGATTATGATAAGTGATGTATTGTATTAAAGTTGTTAAGTTATGATTTTATGTTTAGTAAAGAATAATGATAATAATAATACATGTGCATGCATGCATGCATACGTATGTATGTATGTATATATAAGTAGGTATATGTGTGTGTATATGCAAATATATACATACGTGTATATGTAAGTGTATATATGTATGTATATGTACGTGTGTATGTATGTATGAATGTGTATTATGAAAGTATTATATAAAGTTAGTAAATATAATAATAAAAAGTAATAAGTGTATATATATATATATATATATATATATATATATATATATATATATATATATATATATATATATATATATATATATATATATATGTATCATCTTACACACACACACACACACACACACACACATATATATATATATATATATATATATATATATATATATATATATATAACACCTACACCTAATATATATGTATAAACCATATGGTTATGAATACATACATGTATAATAATAATAAAGAATATATATGTATATGTATGTATCACATAGAAGTATAATTATATATGTAACATATAATGATAAGTATACCTAATAGTTGATTAAAGTAAATAATAATACTATTATTAGTATAACTTATACACCTAACTATATAGTAACACTTAATTACACTAAATATATTATCACTATTATATATATAACTAATAAGTATATTAATAACTTGTTATGTGTATACACTTAACGTGAAGGTTATAATTAAAAATAACGTACAAAGACTACAAACATCACTGCTACTTGTGGCCTAGGGTGATCCTTGGTACCATTATGGAACGCTTGTAGATCTGGAATGCCATGACTCAGATTCTGGTCAAGAGATCCGGGGCCGCTCGGTAACAATAGATCATTCGAGTGACTTGCATGGTAGCAACGAAGTTTGGGCGAGATTGTACAACATCTTTGTTAAGAGTTATAACCCGAACTTCTTAAATTAGAAGCTTACTATAAGTGGAAGCATTCCATAAATAGTAGGTTTCCAAATATAGAAACTTTTGAGAAATAGAAACTTTTCTCGAGAAAATGGTCACTGTTAATATAGTTTACTATATTAATAAACAAACTTATGTCTATTAGAGATTAACTAATTAAACATTATATCTCTAGGTTGAGATCTCCGATTACATACTCTGTTCTTACTACTTGCGTGGAATATCTACCTGCTGAAAGGACCCATTCATATACATTATAAACGATTCACAATAGTTGATTACATTACGAGGTATTTGACCTCTATATGATACATTTTACAAATATTGCATTCGTTTTTAAAAGACAAACTTTCATTACATCGAAAGTTGACGGCATTTATACCATTTCATAATATATCCAACTATAATTGACTTAATAATAATCTTGATGAACTCGAAGACTCGAATGAAACGTCTTTTGAAATATGTCATGATTGACTCCAAGTAATATCTCTAATATGAGCAAATGCACAGCGGAAGATTTCTTTCATACCTGAGAATAAACATGCTTTCAAATGTCAACCAAAAGGTTGGTGAGTTCATAGGTTTATCGTAAACAATAAAATTCATCATTTTGATAGACCACAAGATTCAAATACAGTACACCTATCTCGTGTACGAAACCATTTTTTATAATGCTTAGCAGAGTAGGTTCGTATCCTTTTCTCCCCCGTAGGTTGCCTCGCGATTTTTAAATAATCGTGCACATATCTCGTGTACAAAACTAATACACATAACCTGTGTATAAAAATCATTCTCTCGATACATAACATTCATTTCGATTTTATTGCTCAACATGGTAACCGACCTTAACATATAATGCGCATCAATAATATCCCCAAAACAGAACATCTCGTCTGTATAATATATAAACTTCGAAGTACTAAACACCACGCCCACTAGCTCTTCCGTCTAGTGAACATTCTGGGTGGGGGTGTTAAACCCGGTAGTTACCTTTAGGATTCGCGTGAATTAGGGCCATACCCGATTCTAATTCTTAGGTTACCAAGAAATAATAATCAGGGGAAAATATATTCATCAATTGGTGGCAATTATCATGTCCACATAATTCAATGGTGGTAATTATCATGTCCACATAATTCAATAATAATCCACAGAACTCCCGTCTGCATAATAATTCATTCGAGGAATGTTTTGCTTGTGTCTATCTCGTCAAACATTTATAAAAGCATTTCATTTATTCGCAGTTCAAAAATATATTTCAAAAATATTTAATAAAGCAGTTATAAAATCAGCGCATGTATTCTCAGTCCCAAAAATGTAAAGAGTAAAAGGGAATCAAATGAACTCACAATACTGTATTTCGTAGTATTTATGCATATGATGGCATTGAACAAGTGCAAGGTTGGCCTTGGATTCACGAACCTATATTATTTATACATATATTAACACATATAATGGTAATCGAACAAATTTATATGTTATTATTAGTGATATAATTGTTTTATGCTTCATTAATTCATTTATTAATATTAAAAATAATTTCTTATTAAGGTAGTTTAATAATTTATTTATAAAAATCAGAACTTTACATTAAGGTCTTTATGATAAAAATATATAGTTTAATTAATAATATTTTATTGATAGAATATAGTAATATGTAATATTAATATAATTGTAATGTAAAAAAATATATCTATTTGTAATAATACAATTAGGAATAATAATAATAATAATAGTAATAATAGTAATAATAATAATATAAATGTTAATTTAAAAAAAATGATAATTTGAATAAAGATAATAACTTTACTAAAAATGTTAAGTTTTAATAAAAATTATAGTTTTAATAAAATGATAAATTTGATAATTGTAGTTATAATGATACTTTTAATAGAAATGATAATAATAATAATAATAATTCTAATAATAATAATAAAAAATGATAATTTTTGTAAAAGTGATAATAATGATAATAATTCTTAATAATAACAATACTTATTAAGGATAATCATATTAATAATAGTAATGGTATTATAAATAATAATACTTTTGTTAATCATAATAATAATAATGATAATAGTATTTATAAAAATGATAGTAATCCTAATATTAATGATAATAATAATCATGTTATTAATATTAGGGTTAATAACAATTAACATATTAATAATAATAATAATTAATAATATTAATATTAATAATAATAATAATAATAATAATAATAATAATAATAATAATAATAATAATAATAATAATAATAATAATAATAATAATAATAATAATAATAATAGAAAACTACCTCAAAGAAGTAGCCTTTTTAAAAAAAAAAATGCCCAAGTCCGAGTTTGAACCCGCGACCTCCCGCTAACCCTATAACACCATAAACCAATCATCTATCTCAGCTTTTCTTGATTTAATTCCTTTTCTATCTATCTTTAACAATCCTATAACACCATAAACCAATCATCTATCTCAGCTTTTCTTGATTTAATTCCTTTTATATCTATCTTTAACTATTTTATCCTGTCTGTTCTACTTCATCTTCTTTTTCTAAAAAACATTTGCCACAGTCGAGCCTCGAACCCGAGACCTCTCGATTACACATACACACACTCAACCATTGAACCGTTCATACTTTTTTTGTATAACCTCGCACGCCTAATTATTTGATATGTATGAATCGTTTACAATCTTCCCCATTCTATAGCATCATTTTCCTCTTCACTCACCATCAACTTCGTTATCCATTATCATCATAAATTCGTGACAACAACATCACAGAATCATCTCTGCTTCGTTTACCATTATCAACTTTTATTATCATTATAACATCATTAATTTTTACATAACTTTCATCATCATCATAAAATCACGACTTCATAATACCATCATCATCATTTAATCCAAGTTATCATCATCATAGGGCATCACCTTCATAATTCATCATCACCAACTAATAATCATCATAAACATCATTATTCATCTCATTTACATTTACAGCTCTCACGAAAAATAGAAGTTGAATCTCGTACGGCCCAAAAGTAACTTAAATTATCTAAACCCAATTAGTAACCCAAATTCAAGGTACTAGTCCACTAGCAGGCCTAAACAAAATATGTTTGTATTAATCGGCCCAAGATATAAACAAGTTCACGGTCCCAATTGGAAAACGTATAAAAGTTTAGTTTATTTGCAAGTGTTGCAAGTGGGTTGTTTGCTTTATTAGTTGTCGTCCATACCTCTTTTTCTTTTAAGAAACCGACAGGAGCAATCAATCAATCATTAACATTCATGTATAACCTCATCACCTTTTATATTTACGTCATAAGAACTTGGAAGCAACTAAGGTACTGCAGCAGCAAAAATAGTGTGGTTGTACGTGGTATATGGGGTTATAATAAATACGAAAAAAAGAAAGCAGTCTGCATATGTAGTAGTAGCAAAATAGTAGAAGTGGAAAGAAAGAAAGAAGAAAAATATGCAGTAACAGTGGTCTAGTCATCGGGTTTTACAGGGTTTTTGATAGGAACCAGGAATAGAAGCATTAGCAGCTGCAATTGCATGTTTGGTTTGTTTGATGGTGGGTTTTGAAAGAAAATAGAAAGGATGGTTGTGGACGGTTGTTATAGTGATGGTGCTGTTGGTTCTCAACGAGATTAGAGAGGGAGAGAGAGAAAGTGATACTCACGGTGAAGGGTGACGAGGTGATAGGTGGATCATGGTGATTTCGTGGTTAAGCCGCGGGGATCATCGAAGTAGTAAACTTATCAAGTGACGTTAATGATATTGATTACAAATAAGATGAAGTGGGTTTATGTAAGTTCTCAAAGGAAGTAAGTAAAGAAAAGAAAGAATGAAAATGGAATAGCAGTGATGATGGTTGATTATGTCCATGTACGTATGTATATAAGTAATTATGAATCAACTAGTGGGAAACAACAACAGTAATTTAAATGATATAATAATAATTATAATACAATAAAATAAATTAAAACGTGTTACACCAATCTAAACAGAAATCTTGATTTGTTAATATATGCCGATAGTTTTCACGGAATATTATGTCGTACTCCGTTGTTACTTGGCGGACAAAAGTCTTCAGAAAAATTCCATATTTTTAAATTATCTATATTTATTTATTTTGGTCATTATGGTATAAAATTCGATCCTTAATTTGTTAAATAAAAATTACATCAATTGTTCCTCTCAATTCTGGGTAAAATATGAAAAGTGTTGAAACTTAACAAATAGTTCCTAATTACATTTTTAATAAGCCTAAAATTTATAGAACTCATTTTCGTATGACTGTTTAAATTAAAATTACATAAGTTTGAATTTAACTTGCTTAATATCAATCGAAACATCAAACGAGTATTAAAATTATTTAATATTTATTTTTAATTTACTTTATTTATATATAGAGATAGAGATATATTTTAAATAATAGTTATTATAATATCTTATTTTTATTTTATTAAATTTTTTAATAACAACATATAATACTTCAAATTATATTTTGAATTATTATTTATATATACATACACACATATCTATTTACAATTAATTGTTCGTGAATCGTCGAGAGCAGTCGAAGATCAATTGAATATATGAAACAGTTCAAAATTTTTGAGACTCAATGTTACAGACTTTGCTTATCGTATCGAAACCATATAAAGATTAAGTTTAAATTTGGTCAAAAATTTCCGGGTCGTCACAGTACCTACCCGTTAAAGAAATTTCATCCCGAAATTTGATCGAGGTTGTCATGGTTAACGATAAATATATTTTCATGACGAATAAGAATTGATAAGATAGAATTTTATCATCATTGAGTAATACCGATAAAACAATTCGATTATTCGAAGCGTACGAGTGAAGCTATCCCAAAAAAATGAATGAAATAAAGATTCGCCTTAACTTTTGACGTAGTCCCGTTTGAATTCCGGAATTCCAGGGATTTAAAAGAAAATCTTTGAAATCTAAAAGATTTGATTCTTCGGGATTTAAGAAAATTAGGATTAGGATCCTCTTTAATTAAATGTGATAATCTGTATAGATTGCTCTGTCTGATATTTCACTATAAATTTACCCTTTCCGTTCCATTACTTTTATCACTCCTATACTCAATTCCCAAATTCAAAAGTTTGTGAAAATGCTTAATCCAGTTCTGATCCTTGTCCTTATCCTTAATATTGCAACAATCATTCTCCTTTTCCAACTTCCACTAGAGGAATCTGTTTTCTTCTACTTCGCCCTTGGGGTTATAGTGTTCTTAATTCTCCCGTGTCTTTATGTTGCGATAAACATTGACATACACGGTTTGTAATTTATGTGTTGTTGTTGGGCTTTATATTCTCCCTTATATTTCGGAGCTCTTTGCCTTTTTATTCTCTTCTCGACTCTAAGTACAACAAGTAATGGTCCAGAATTCGTAGGTATGGTGTTTCGAATGAACGTGGCTAATGTTCTAAGAGAGAAATTGTGATAGCACGATCTTGATTGGTTAAATTACCAAAATTCAAGAGAAAAGATAAACTATCAAGAAAATATGTTCTTGATATATTTGGAGATTAAGTAGAATGTAAGAGTCGTGTAACATGGCACATGATGACGTTATGATATGTGAATCATCACATTCCATTAGAAACTCAGCATGACTTACTGTAATATCATCACGTTGATCAAGTGTCATTATATTATACTAACTCATGCTTCAGTTTCCAACACTTCTTCAAAAACATTTATATATCAAATTCGAATTTTTCAGAATTTAGAAACTAAAATAGTTTCCTTTCTGAGGTAACACTGATGTTGCAAAGAGATAAATGGTTTCAGATAAGAATAGTTATGAAAATATCTTCAGAAATATCGAGAATATTTTTAATGAAAGATACAATGATATCTTAGAATTTCTAATATCTATGAATGATGATGAAGATTTGTCCATAGAGGTTTAGAGTCAGGAGTAAGGTATTTGTTAATGACTTCGGCAGATACTGAATCATTTGGATTCTTTGAAGGCAGGCTTAGTCTTTGTGATTCGTCCACAACCTCCTTTATGGTTTGCTCAATTCGTTTTCCAGTTCTAACTTTTCTGAGCTTTACCAACATATTTTTCTTAATCATCAAACTTTTTACGATTGTCTGCAGTTTCTGCTGCTTCATTCAGCTTTTTCAAACTTTGAAGTATTGATTCGTAGGCTGGGTGCTTTTCAGAATTTCGGGATGAAAGTTCATAATTCTAAGAGATAAATGTTATATGTATACATATAACTGTTGCTGTAGACATGCTGCGAGATTCGAAATACTGATTGCTGATTCTCGGTAATTGGTATGGCAATTCTCGTTACAAGATGCGGATGAGTATATTATAGGGTTTTAATGAACAATTATAATGGTTCTTCGGAGAGATTTAAGTCAATGAGTAATGAAGTTGCTGATAAGTTTTGATGTTAAAGCTAGGGGGTATAAATTAGCTTATAAATTTTACAACGAAATACTATTAAATATGATACAATTTTACACAAGATATTTATTTATTTATAGAATGGATATACTTAAACCTTGCTACAATACTTATAGGCAGTGTACCTAATCGTACAGTAGTGTAGTTTTTAGTAAGTTCGGTTCGTTCCACAGGGAATCTTTTAATCAAAGCTTAACGCTATATTAGTTTTATTTTATAAAAATACAAATATATATATAAGTAATATTATTATTATAAAGGGGGTTTTTACCGTTTAATGACCGGTTTGTCGATTTTTAAAACTTTAGTCGCAGTTAAAACCTAATGTAAAATATTAAAAATAAATACAAGACTTAATTTAAAGCGTAAAGTAAATAACGATAAAATAAAATTGCGATAATTAGAAAGTACGATAATTAGAAGTGCAATTAAATATAAAATAAAGGAAATTAAATATGAAATAAAAGAATTATGCTTATTTGAACTTCCGTAATCATGATGTTTGACGTGTTGATTTTAGTTTTATGCCCATGGGTTAATTGTTCTTTGTCCTGGATTATTTAATATGTCCATACGGATTTGTCCATAATAGTCCATCAGTCATAAATATAAAGAGCGAAAGCCTTCGTCAAATTATTCTTATTCCCGAAGTCAAATATTCCAACTAATTGGGGATTCGAATTGTAACAAGGTTTTAATACTTTGTTTAATGAATACACCAGGTTATCGACTGCGTGTAAACCAAGGTTTTACTACTTTGTTAACAATTACACCAATTACCCTTGAATGTAATTCACCTCTGTTTCAACAAGTCTATTAACTATTAATCCAGTTCCGTGTCCGGTAAAATGAATAATTATTGGTATTTATAGATATCCCGCCCACCGTACCCAGTCAAGCGTATGTGGTTATATATAAATACGTCGAATTATAAGTTTGTATATTAAATTAACAAGGTATTGTTTAGTTAATATAAAACCCATTAATAGCCCATAGTCTAATTTCCACAAGTGTCATTCTTTTATCCAAACCCCAATTATGGTACAAAGCCCAATTACCCAGTTTTAATAATTATCCCAACATCATGATTACTTCGGCTTAAATAAGCATAATAACGGCTTAGCTACGAGACATTAATGAAAATAATATAAACATAACTTAAAATGATTAAAAATAGCGTAGCATTACACGGACAGAATTTCGACTTACACCCTTACAACATTCGCTAACATACCCTTATTATTAGGATTTAAAATTAAAATTAAATTATATATATATATATTTACGTATATATTGAGAGAGAGATAGATTTTTAGATATTAAAAACGATCAGAATGTGTTGCCTTTTATAGGGATTTTCGAATTTGGCTGCTCCGCAACTCGCGGCATTTTTGCTCTTCAAACTCCGCGAGTCACGGAGTTTGAAATTCCAGCTCACTCCAATTTGGATCTTAGTCTGCCGACGGTTTATTATATAAATATAATATATATATAATTTATATAATTAATTATATATTATATAATATTTATATACATAGTTAACTTGTAATTTTTAGTCCGTTGCGTCGAGCGTTGAGAGTTGACTCTAGTCCCGGTTCTGGATTTTTGAACGTCCTTGCGTACAATTTAATATCTTGTACTTTGTGTTTTGAATCTTGTACTCTTGTAATTCTGAGACGTTTCTTATCAATAATTGGAACCTCTTTGATTGTATTTTGTACTTTTGAGCTTTTTGGTCGTTTGCGTCTTCAATTCGTCGAATCTGTCTTTTGTCTTCACCTTTTATTATTTAAACGAATATTACTTGTAAATAGAACAATTACAACTAAAAGCTTGTCTTTCTTGAGGAATAATGCTATGAAATATATGTTCGTTTTTAGCATTATCAAATATTCCCACACTTGAGCGTTGCTTGTCCTCAAGCAATATAGTCTTGAAATACTAGAATCACTTCTTTATTCTTCACACTTTGTACATCAGTGAATTCTTTACGGCGGTATAAACAATGGTAGTAACAATGTGGTTTACAGTCCCACATGACTATAAAATTTAGATCCTTTAAGGAAATTGGATCTTTATGAAAACATTTGATCTTTTCGAAAAGTCAATCTAGTTTTTACCCTAGATAAGTTTTCCGGAATAACCCTTCACCGGTGTTTGCAAATTCTTTTTGTGGGTTTAGTGGGTTTCAGATTTGAAAATTTTAGCTCAAAACTTGCGGTTTTGTGTCACCCACTTGCTAACCTTGTATTAGGAAAGCAACACGTCCAGTATACTTGCTCCGTATATTACCTTTCAATAAACTACCGTCCGGTTGTAAAGGAAAGCGTTGAACAAGCAACTGTTAAGCCAATGTCCCCTGACATGCTTTTAATTATGGTCTATAACGTGTCGGACGCAATTACTATCCTTGGTAGGAGCAATAGTAAAGCTCACCCTTATAATTTTTCAGTCTGGCACAAGGTCTTGTCATTGACCATGCTATGCAACCACCGTTCTTACGGTTGATACCCGATTTTGTTCAGGTGACCTAATGAATTCCAGGTGAATTCCTAGGATTTTACGTTCAATGGTAATGAACGCATTGAAAATAGGTTTTCAAAAAACAAATCGGTTTTAATTTTGATGAAAATATTTTCTCGTTCAAGCTCGAGTTTAGATATCATCGAATTCCATGAGTTTGAATTCTCAATCTTTAAGGTCAATCTCAAGGATTGAGTAATATCAGTCTTAAAAGCTGATTTTTGATCTTTAAGGAGATTATCCTTTCTGGGGATCTGATTCATTAGTCTTATCCAGCTAATTTGCACGGTGCCCCCCATTGTACGAGACAGATCCTCTCATGGTTAGGATAAGTCTGACCACTTGGCGACCCTGTTTTATGCTGAGGTCCGTGGATTTCCTGCTGATTATAGTGATGACTTTTCTAGATTTTTCGTCAACCTACAGCTGGTCTGAACGACAACTTCATGACCTAAATCAAGAAGCGCGTGTCTTTTTCGGAAGACTTTACTTCCTTTAAATGATGGAATTGATTCATCGTGTAGATACATCTTTCTTACAGTAAATCGGGTAAAACTTTTTAGTTTAGTCCAAAGCAAAAGTATTTTGTATCTTTAAAAATATGTGACATATGTTTAAAATAACTTGGTAAATTTTCCCACACTTGGCTTTTATTTTCCTTTTTATTGTCCTCTATTCCATTTTAAATGAATTCTAACATTTTGGTTTGTTTCTCAATTTATGTCCTTTCCGAGGTAACAATAATTTCGGTGTTAACACCTAGTTTTATCGTTCATAAATATGTATAAACATGATTTTGAGTTCATTTAATTGAAAATTTTGAAAATTTGTACTAGAATTGGGTAGTCAGTATATAAGACTAGGGCTGTTCTTTATTATCAGAGAGCACTAGATTCTAATACAACTACTGCTTTACTAGTATTTCTAATGGTAACCAAGTGTATAAAGTAAAATTTTTAAAAATCCGAAAGAATTTAACCCTTTCCCACACTTAAGATCTTGCAATGCCCTCATTTGCAAGAAATCAGTAACAATTTAAATTATTGAGGGTGATTAGCGTAGAAAAATGATTAAATTTTACCAAAGTTTCCAAACATATTGTTGTTTGTGTTGAATGATAAATGGTGCACATCATTTGTTCATTCCGTCTTGTCGTTATTTCACATATATTTTGTATCTTGTCGTCAAAATTAGTTGCTTTTGCTGAACTTAATGCCAGTCTTTGAAAATGCGTTGTTTTACCCTGTTGTGTACATAAGATAAACTGCAAACATATATACATATTTTTGAAGTTTGGTATATTACCCCACATTCAAAAATTATTAAAATCTAAAAATAAAAGTTAGAAAATTATAAAAACTATTACAATATCAACATAAGTGTTAAATGTAGTAACATTACAAAAATAAAATAAATAAAACTAAATAAACTAGGGTTGTTACTGATACCAGTAGGGGTTCCATGCATAACCATATGTGTTATAAAATGCTTCAGCTGGGTTATAAGTTGGATACGGTGGTTGCATCTCTATAGACCAGGGAGGAAATATGGGCGTTGGAGTAGGAATATAGTTTCTACCTACATGTTGGCAATGAGCTATGATTTAGTTTTGATGAACTTGCCAATCTTCAAATGCTCGATGTCTAGCATTTTCATACTCTTGTAAAGCTATAAACCTTTGCATTTCTGTCATTTCATTTCCCCCTCCCACATTACCTGGCTGTTGGTTTCTCTCAACCTGTGGATGTCTTCCATTATATCTTACTGCGGCGTTATTTCGCCTTTTCAAAACCTTTGCACCATGATATACATTTAAACCAATTGTATCGTACGGTTCTGGTTCTTCGATTAATAATCCCCCCCGACTTATATCCACATTGAGATATTCAGCAATCAAAGTAATAAATATACCACCTCCTATTATACTGTGAGGTCTCATCCCCCTAACCATAGCTGATAAATAATAACTCACACAATAAGGTATACTTACAGCGCTTTGTGGGTCTCGAATACACATGTGGTAAAACAAATCCTGTTCATTTACCTTTTCCTTATTTTTACCTCGTTGTGTAATCGAATTGGCTAAAAACCTATGGATTACTCTTAATTCATCTCTATCTATATCCAAATAAGAGTAATTTCCCCCTTTAAATCGGTGATGGCTAGTCATTTGACTCCATACACCATGCGTATCAAAATTTTCATCAATCTTCCTACCGTTCAATATCAACCCTCGACAATCGGCAGATGCTAGCTCCTCAGGCGTATATATACGTAAGGCCTGAGCCATGTCTAGTGGAGACATGTGGCGCATCAAACCTCCTAACAAAAATCTAATAAAAGATCGATCGGTTAAACTAGCTACCCGATCATTTATTTCTATACTACACAATAATTCTTCACACCATACTTTATATACAGGTTTACGCATGTTGAATAATCGTACCCAATCGTTAAAAGTAGAATTACCATACCTCTGTGTAAGTAATTCCCTAATTGGCTCGGCCAATTCTACAGCTTCTAACGGTGCCCATTCTATTACCCTAGGTACTTCAACAGCTTTAGAATGAAGAGTATGCAAGCCCCTTTGGTATTTTGGATAATCTATCCAACGTCTGTCTATTCTCAAGTTCGGGTGCAAATTCTCCACGTGCATATCTGAAAATGTCATAACTAGATGAGGTATATCTTATATGTAATAGCTATCAACATCCTGTTGTTCCGCATTCTCAGGAGGAGCATTGCGAGCTTGGGATGAAGATTCACCCCTTTCAGTCTGCAAAACACATCAAACACAATTTTTGTGCATCCAAATATGCATTAGTGTCAGCAAAATCATCAATCAAAATAATTACAATGACATGTTCAATTTATATCGAACTTATGCTCATTTTCATATTTTTATCAAATCTACACTTTTTCAAATAAGCATATACGAAAATGTTCGCCAAGTTCATAAGCATTCAACTCAAATAACATGTCAAAATAATCATTATTAGCAATTAAACAAGTTTCAAATGGCATTATCTCTCAAAAATCAAGTTCATGAATTTTAGACTTGAAAAAGTCCACTTTAATTTTCAAAAATCATCTTTAGGCTCAAAGTTTGGATCATTTAACTATCTAAACATGTTACACTATTAAATACTATTAAATTTGATGTTTTCGCTAAGGGGTATAAAATACTATTAAATTTTACAACGAAATACTATTAAATATGATACAATTTTACACAAGATATTTATTTATTTATAGAATGGATATACTTAAACCTTGCTACAACACTTATAGGCAGTGTACCTAATCGTACAGTAGTGTAGTTTTTAGTAAGTCCGGTTCGTTCCACAGGGAATCTTTTAGACAAAGCTTAACGCTATATTAGTTTTATTTTATAAAAATACAAATATATATATATAAGTAATATTATTATTATAAAGGGGGGTTTTTACCGTTTAATGACCGGTTTGTCGATTTTTAAAACTTTAGTCGCAGTTAAAACCTGATGTAAAATAATAAAAATAAATATAACTTAATTTAAAGCGTAGAGTAAATAACAATAATGAAATTGCGATAAATAAAAGTGCGATGAAATAAAATACAATAATTAAAAAGTACGATAATTAAAAGTGCAATTAAATACAATAATAATAAATTAAAGTGCGATAATTAGAAGTGCAATTAAATATAAAATAAAGGAAATTAAATATGAAATAAAAGAATTATGCTTATTTAAACTTCCGTAATCATGATGTTTGACATGTTGATTTTAGTTTTATGCCCATGGGTTAATTGTTCTTTGTCCTGGATTATTTAATATGTCCATACGGATTTGTCCATAATAATCCATCAGTCATAAATATAAAGAGCGAAAGTCTTGGTCAAATTATTCTTATTCCCGAAGTTAAATATTCCAACTAATTGGGGATTCGAATTGTAACAAGGTTTTAATACTTTGTTTAATGAATACACCTGGTTATCGACTGCGTGTAAACCAAGGTTTTACTACTTTGTTAACAATTACACCAATTACCCTTGAATGTAATTCACCCCTGTTTCAACAAGTATATTAACTATTAATCCAGTTCCGTGTCCGGTAAAATGAATAATTATTGATATTTATAGATATCCCGCCCACCGTACCCAGTCAAGCGTATGTGGTTATATATAAATACGTCAAATTATAAGTTTGTATATTAAATTAACAAGATATTGTTTAGTTAATATAAAACCCATTAATAGCCTATAGTCTAATTTCCACAAGTGTCGTTCTTTTATCCAAACCCCAATTATGGTACAAAGCCCAATTACCCAATTTTAATATTTTTAGCCCAACATCATAATTACTTCGGTATTAAATAAGCATAATAATAACTTAGCTACGAGACATTAATGAAAATAATATAAACATAACTTACAATGATTAAAAATAGCGTAGCGTTACACGGACAGAATTTCGACTTACACCCTTACAACATTCGCTAACATACCCTTATTATTAGGATTTAAAATTAAAATTAAATATATATATATATATATATATATATATATATATATATATATATATATATATATATATATATATATCTTACGTATAAGTAAGAAGAAGAAAAAGATGATGTTAAATTGATCAAAATGCGTTTGCTTTTATAGGGATTTTAGTCCAGGGAAGCTCCGCGACTCGCGTAATTTTTTCACTACAAACTCCGCAACTCGCGGAGTTCGTATTTCCAGCTCACACAGCCTTGGCTCCTAGCTTGCCGACGGTTTATAATATATTATATAATATATAAATAATTATAAGAATTATTTAAATATTATATTATATTTATGTGCATAGTTGACTTGTAATTTTTAGTCCGTTGCGTCGAGCGTTGAGAGTTGACTCTGGTCCCGGTTCCGGATTTTCGAACGTCCTTGCGTACAATTTAATATCTTGTACTTTGCGTTTTGAATCTTGTACTCTTGTAATTTCGAGACGTTTCTTATCAATAATTGGAACCTCTTTGATTGTATTTTGTACTTTTGAGCTTTTTGGCCGTTTGCGTCTTCAATTCGTCGAATCTGTCTTTTGTCTTCACCTTTTATTATTTAAACGAATATCACTTGTAAATAGGACAATTGCAACTAAAAGCTTGTCTTTCTTGAGGAATAATGCTATGAAATATATGTTCATTTTTAGCATTATCAAATATTCTCACACTTGAGCGTTGCTTGTCCTCAAGCAATATAGTCTTGAAATACTAGAATCACTTCTTTATTCTTCACACTTTGTACATCAGTGATTTCTTTACGGCGGTATAAACAATGGTAGTAACGGTATGGTTTACAGTCCCACATGACTATAAAAATTTAGATCCTTTAAGGAAATTGGATCTTTATGAAAACATTTGATCTTTTTGAAAATTCAATCTAGTTTTTACCCTAGATAAGTTTTCCGGACTAACCCTTCACCGGTGTTTGCAAATTCTTTTTGTGGGTTTAGTGGGTTTCAGATTTGAAAATTTTAGCTCAAAACTTGCGGTTTTGTGTCCCCCACTTGCTAACCTTGTATTAGGAATGCAACACGTCCAGTATACTTGCTCCGTATATTACCTTTCGATAAACTACCGTCCGGTTGTAAAGGAAAGCGTTGAACAAGCAACTGTTAAGGCAATGTCCCCTGACATGCTTTTAATTATGGTCTATAACGTGTCGGACGCAATTACTATCCTTGGTAGGAGCAATAGTAAAGCTCACCCTTATAATTTTTTGGTATGGCACAAGATCCTGTCTAAACATGTTACACTACTTAATTTAGCAATAATTCATGACAAAAATTGGCCATAACCTGTTTATATCAAAAAGCCCCAAATTGCTCAAGAACACAAACCCTAGATTACTCAAAATTTGAAGTTTAAGGCTTCTAATCATGTTAAATAGCATCAATCTAGGTTATACAAGCATAATACATAAACAATTTAAGTATAATTACACTAAAAAGCATCAAAATCGAATTGGGTATAAAATTGCTCAAGAACACTAATTTTCGGATTAAATGGTGTTTAGGTGTAGAAATTTACCGTTTTTCTTGAGTAATTCCTTGATAGCATCCTTCTCAACATGATTTTAGTAAAAAATGTGATGATTTTTGGTGAAAAAATTCGATTTTTGTGTGTATTTTTCGGGTTTTTTCGCAGTTATTTTGGTGTGGGTGGTGTGGACTGATCAGTTCCAGCGTTTTTATTTTTTTCTGTATTTTTGGTCCTCCGCGAGTTGCGGTGTTTGACCCTTACAAACTCCGCGAGTAGCGGCGTTTGGTTTTTTTTTTTTTTTTAATAATCTTTAACTTATAAAACAATTAAGTAATTAATTTTAAAATTTTGTTTCCCTTGTTATTTAGGACGAGGTCGTTTCGGATCGATGTCCTAGTCTGTCCCTCGACAAAATTTTAAAATTTGTCTTTTTCAAGCGATTATTTTAAAAGCTTAGATTTTTGGGTTTTTTTAATGTTTTTGGCATACTTTAATTCAATAAGATTAAAAATAATGATAATAAAAGTTCTCGTCCCTCCCTCGGGTAAAGTAATTTCGGTTCAACGACCTAGTCTTCAACTTACGACGAATTTTAAAAATTATATTTTTAACTTAACGAAATAAAGTAAATTTTTGTTTTTAAATTCACACCAAACTTAAATTTAAAATGCATAAAATTAAAAATTTACACCAACTTAATTAAAAATTCATATTATAAATTCACACCAAACTTATATTATATTTTTGTTTTTATACATACATAGTTATATTAAAAATATTAATTTTTCAAATATTTACAATTTTAAATATATTGATTTAATTTTAACAAGTTTACAATATTATTTTAATATTAATTTTAAAAACAAAGTAAAAATAAAATTAAAAATCTTTTTTTTTTCCACTTTAATCAATCAAATATTATCAAAAATATACGCCCTCTTTTCGGTAAAGTAATTTCGGTTCCATGACCTAATTTAACTCATGACGAATTTTTGATATATTTTGGTTTGATTGATTAAAGATATTTATACCTTAAGAATAAACGTTAAATTTCGCAGTGATGTAATAAATTTTTGTATGATATCAATAATTTCGGTTGCAAGACCTAATTTCATCGAATACCAATTTAATACTTTATAGCGAACAAATTAGCGTTTATTATCAAAAGGTTAAAAATAAAAATAAAAATAAAAACTGTACAGACTTACCTGTGAAATAGATTTCTTAGTGATATGCTCTAGCCCACTCATAAGATAGTCGGACTAATTGATTTTCCATGGCTACATAGGCGTAACCTCGAGCATTTAATGTTTTTTCTTCTAAACATATGAACGGTCCATCTCTGCATAAAGTAACAAATTCGGTGTTTGAATAGGTTTGATTATTTGAACATTTACCTTCGTGTGACCATTTTCCGCATTTGTGACATTTTTCAAGGTGTCGTGCTCTTCTTTTCGCTGCGAATTTTGATTTTCCTTTACCAAATTGTAACTTATTATCTTCGCATCTGGATTCTTTTCTTACTCCGTCCAATTTACCTCTGATTAATGATACTATTTCACTTGGAAGTGTGTCATTATTACGTTTAGTGATCAAAGCGTGTAGCATTAGACCATGGTTTAGTTCACAGGAAGTCTTCATTTCGTAAAAACCTAAAAAAATAAAAATTCAGAATGGGGGGTGAAGACTAGTTCTTTAGGGTCTGCTAGGGAAAGACCATTCGGGTTCCATTTTCGAGAACTACACGAAAATAGAAAATCTAACTCTAACAGAAATACATATTATCCTTTAAAAGACTTGATTCTCCCCACACTTAGTTAGCTGTGGTATCGAAATTGTGATTAACTTCGTTGTCAACTTCCATCGGACCATATATGTAATGTTTAATTCTGTGACCATTAACCTTAAATTCAATCACATTTGAATTTATTAATTCTATCGTTCCGTATGGGAAAACTCTTTTGACTGTGAATGGTCCAGACCATCTTGATTTCAATTTTCCAGGAAATAGCTTGAATCGTGAATTGAAAAGAAGAACTCTGTCGCCTTCTTTGAATTCTTTTGAACTTCTGATTCTTTTATCATGCCATTTCTTTGTTCTTTCCTTATAGATTAACGAATTTTCATATGCTTCATGTCTTAATTCTTCTAATTCGTTTAATTGACTTAACCGTAGACGTCCAGCTTCATGTAAATCAAGATTACATGTCTTCAAAGCCCAAAATGCTTTGTGTTCAATTTCTACTGGAAGATGACATGCTTTTCCGTAAACGAGTTTAAAAGGTGTGGTTCCAATTGGAGTTTTGTAGGCTGTTCTAAAAGCCCAAAGTGCATCCTCCAATTTAATGGACCATTCCTTCGGATTTGATCCTACGGTTTTTTCTAGAATACGTTTTAATGCTCGGTTGGTATTTTCAACTTGTCCACTTGTTTGTGGATGATATGCGGTGGAGATTTTATGAGTTACTCCATATCTTTTAAGAACTTTCTCAAGTTGATTATTACAGAAATGAGTACCCCGATCACTTATTAAAGCTTTCGGTGTTCCAAACCTTGCAAAAAGGCGTTTTAAAAAATTGACTACAACTCGTGCATCGTTAGTTGGGAGAGCTTGTGCTTCCGCACATTTAGATACATAATCAATGGCTACGAGAATATATAGATTATTATGAGATTTTGGAAATGGACCCATAAAGTCAATACCCCAAATGTCAAATACTTCACATACTTGAATGACATTTTGTGGCATTTCATCACGTTGACTTATTTTTCCGGCCCTTTGACAAGCATCACAGGATTTGCAAAGAAGGTGTGCGTCGTTGTAAATTGTAGGCCAATAGAATCCAGCATCGTAAACTTTTCTTGCTGTTAGTTGAGGCCCATAATGCCCTCCTGTTGGTCCTGTGTGACAATGGTTTAAGATTTTACTTGCTTCATCTCCGAATACACATTAGCGTATTATTCCATCTGGACAACTTTTAAACAGATGTGGATCTTCCCAGAAATAGTGTTTTATATCACTGAAGAATTTTTTTCGTTTTTGGTATGATAATCCTTTTTCAAGGAATCCACATACTAAGTAGTTTGCATAGTCTGCAAACCATGGAATTTCATTATAATCTATCTTCAATAGATATTCATCAGGAAAGTTGTTTTGTATGGCCGATTCATTTAGAACTTCTAAGTCGGGATTTTCAAGACGAGAAAGATGATCAGCGATGAGATTTTCTGCTCCTCTTTTATCTCAAATTTCAATATCGAACTCTTGTAAGAGTAAGATCCAACGGATTAATCGTGGTTTGGCATCTTGTTTCGAAAATAGGTATCTAAGAGCAGAATGGTCGGTATAGACCACCGTTTTAGCTAGAACGAGATATGAACGAAATTTGTCAAAAGAAAAGACAATAGCAAGGAGTTCTTTTTCAGTAGTTGTATAATTTGTTTGTGCTCCTTGTAACGTCTTACTAGCATAATATATAGGTTGAAATCGTTTTTCAATCCTTTGTCCTAAAACGGCTCCCATTGCAAAATCACTTGCATCGCACATTAGTTCAAATGGTAGATTCCAATTTGGTGTTATCATGATCGGCGCATTAGTGAGTTTCTCTTTAAGAATATTAAAAGATTTGATGCATTCATCTGAAAATATGAATGGAGCATCTTTTTCTAGGAGTTTATTCATAGGAGTGGCAATTTTAGAAAAATCTTTTATGAAACGTCGGTAAAAACGGCATGCCCTAGAAAAATCCTAACTCCTCTAACATTGGTGGGATGTGGAAGTTTAGCAATTACATCTACTTTAGCTCTATCCACTTCAATTCCTTCTTTTGAAATTTTATGTCCAAGAACGATGCCTTCTTTAACCATGAAATGGCATTTCTCCCAATTAAGTACTAGATTTGATTGTTCGCATCTAATAAGCATTTCGTTCAAGATTAACTAAACATGATTCAAATGTATCACCGAAGACTGAAAAGTCATCCATGAAAACTTCCATGCATTCTTCTATCATGTCGTGAAAAATCGCCATCATGCACCTTTGAAAGGTTGCAGGGGCGTTGCAAAGTCCAAATGGCATGCGTTTGTAAGCAAAAGTACCATAAGGGCACGTGAACGTGGTTTTCTCTTGATCTTCGGGTGCTATTGGAATTTGAAAGTATCCGAAAAAACCATCTAGAAAACAATAGTAACTATTTCCGGCTAATCTTTCCAACATTTGATCAATGAAAGGTAAGGGAAATTGATCTTTTCTGGTGGCGTCATTTAATTTTCTATAATCAATACATACACGCCATCCTGTTACAGTCCTAGTAGGAATAAGCTCATTTTTCTCATTTGTGATAACAGTCATGCCACCCTTCTTAGGCACGCATTGAACTGGGCTTACCCATGGACTATCAGAGATCGGATAAATTAAACCTGCATCTAGCAGTTTAATTATTTCTTTTTAACAACATCTTGCATATTAGGATTTAGTCTTCGTTGGCGTTGCACATACGTTTTATAACCTTCTTCCATAAGGATTTTATGTGTGCAATACGAAGGACTTATTCCTTTAATATCATGAATCTTCCATGCAATGGCTGGTTTATGAGCTTTCAACACAGAAATGAGTTGTGATTTTTCATTTTCAGTAAGAGAAGACGATATTATTACAGGTAATTCAGATTCACCATGTAAATAAGCATATTCCCAATGGTTTGGAAGTGGCTTTAAATCTAATGTCGGTGGTTCTTCTATCGATGATTTATATCGATATCTGTCTTCTTCTTTTAGCATTTGAATTTCTTCTGTTGTTGGTTCATATCCACTAGCTATTAGTGTAGCTAACATTTCAGCTTCATCAATTGGTTCAGTTCCTTCTCCTAAAGAACATTATCCTGTTCCTTGTAATTCTGGAAATTCTTCTAACAATTCTGCATGTGAATCTATAGTTTGAATATAATAGCATGTATCATCTGCAGATTGCGGTTGTTGCATAGCTCTATCAACTGAAAAGGTAATACTCTCGTCCTCTATACTTAGGGTCAGTTTCTTACCCAAGGTTGGGGAACTCGGATCTCGAGGAGATCTCGTTTGCACTTTTTTAGGGAGATCTCGGCATCTGGGAATAATCTCGGGGAGATCTCGGACGTTGACTTACGTTGACTTTATAGTTTTTTTAATAAAAATATACATAAAAACATAAATATATGTATATTTATATACGTTTTTACGAGATTTTACAAAAATATCCGAGAAATGAGCGAGAAAATCTTACAAAATTACAAATTTTACAAGAAAATCTTACAAATTAGCAAGAAAATATGAGAAATCGCGACTTTGACTAAGTTTGACCCGGTTGACCGAGAAATCTCGGGAGATGAACATCTCGTCTCGGTAGCCTTCTAAAAACGAGATCTCGGGGGAGATCTCGGGGAGATCTCGGGAGATTTACAACACTGTTCTTGCCAAACACGTCTATCAGTGCTTTAGCCGTGTTTAAGAATGGTCTTCCTAATATGAGAGGAACTTGAGAATCTTCTTCCATGTCCAGAACAACAAAATCTACTGGAAATACTAAAGTACCAACTTTAACTAGCATGTTCTCCATTATCCCTCTAGGATATTTTATTGATCGATCGGCTAGTTGTATGCTTATTCTTGTTGGTTTCAATTCTCCAAGGTCTAGTTTAGCGTATAGTGAATACGGCATTAAATTTATACTAGCACCTAAATCTGCCAATGCTTCTATTGAACTAAGACTTCCCAGAAAACATGGAATTGTGAAACTTCCTGAATCAGATAGTTTTTCTGGTATCTTATTCAACAGCACTGCTGAACAATTAGCATTCATAGTAACAGCCGAGAGTTCTTCCATTTTCTTTCTATTCGTGATCAGATCTTTCAAGAATTTAGCATATCTAGGCATTCCTGAAATCACATCAATGAAAGGAAGATTGACATTTAATTGTTTAAACATATCCAAGAATTTGGATTGCTCGGCTTCAAGTTTCTCTTTTTTCATTTTACTCGGGTAAGGAAGTGGTGGTTGGTATGGTTTAACATAAGGTTTAGCCTTAACTGTGTTATCTTTATTAACCTTTTCAACTACCGGTTCTTTTTCCTTATCTTGATCAGGTTGTGGTTCTTGTGGAGTAGGAATAGTTTCATCAGAAGTTACAGGTATTTCAGGTGGTTTAAGTGTTGTACCACTTCTTGTGGTAATGGCTTTAGCTGTTTCATTCCGGGGGTTAGCATTTGTATCACTAGGTAAACTTCTCGGTTTTCTTTCACCTATTAACCTTGCTAGGTTACTTACTTCTTGTTCCAGATTTTGAATAGAAGCTTGTTGATTTCTAAATGCTTGAGCATTTTGTTCATTAGTTTGTTTCTGAGATGTGAAAAACTGTGTTTGAGTTACAACTAGCTTCGTCATCATATCTTCTAAATTTGGCTTTTTATCATCGGTTTGTGGTGGTTTGTTTTGAAAATTAGGTATTTGCTGGTTGTAAGTATTGTTGGATACTTGTTGATTACTAGGACCTTGTTGGTTGTTGTATGGAATATTTCGGTTATAATTCTGGTTTTGATTGTAAATCGGTCTTGGCGGTTGATAATTATTCTGATAATTATTTCCAGGCCTTTGGTTTATGTATGAAATATTCTCTCTTTGTTCCATTGTTAATTCAATACTGAGACAATCTTTTGTCAAATGTGGTCCTCCACACTGCTCACAACTAATTCATATTGAGTGGATATCTTTAGTCATCTTTTCCATTCGTCTCTCGACAGCATCTATCTTTGCTGAAATGGAATCTAAGTCATGGTTAGAATCAGCTCTAGCTGCTTTAGATGATCTAACGATATCTTTTTCTTGGTGCCACTCATGTGAGTGGGAAGCAGTGTTATCAATAATTTTGTAAGCATCAGTTTCGGTTTTCTTCATAATAGAACCACCAGCTGCTATATCGATGTCTTTCTTTGTAGTGATGTCGCATCCTTGGTAGAATATTTGTACTATTTAACAGGTGTCTAAACCATGTTGCGGACATCCTCTCAATAACTTTCCAAATCTTGTCCATGCCTCATATAGAGTTTCATTTGGTTTCTGTGTGAACGTAACAATTTCTCCTTGAAGTCTTACAGCTTTAGTTGTCGGAAAGAATTGTTTAAGAAAATTTTCAACTAAAACATCCCATGTATCAATCGCCCCTTCAGGTAACGATTCCAACCAATCTTTGGCTTCTCCCTTTAAAGTCCAGGGAAATAACATGAGATATATCTGTTCATCCTCCACTTCTCGGATTTTAAATAGTGTGCAGATCCTATTAAAGGTACGAAGATGTTCATTTGGATCTTCCTTCGGCGCACCACTAAATTGGCATTGATTAGTCACCATGTGTAGAATTTGTCCTTTGATTTCATAATCTGACGTATTAATGTCTGGATGAGTAATTGCGTGACCTTGGCCAGTGCGTTTAGCTCTCATTCGGTCTTCCATACTTAAAGGTTCCAGATTTTCCATAATTGAATTTGTTGAATCTGAATCAATAGAGGATTCTGATTTAATGGTTCGTTCCTCAACAATCTCTGTTTGAATAATTGGTGGTTTCGGAGGAAAAATTAATGGTTCAGGTTCTATGAATCGTCCCTGAATATTTTCCGGATTCTCAATTGTGAGGTCGGGTTCAAAAAATGGATTATCGGAAATTTGAATTGGAGTACTTGGTCGACTGGATGACGATTCTAAAGAAAAATCAACAGCGGTAATATTTGCTAGATGTCTTGATCTAGTTACAGGGGGTGAACGTACAAAAGGTGGTGAACGTCTTACTCGGTGCATTCACTGAATATCCTATTAGTTTTTAAAAGGAAAGAAAAAATTATATAAGTTATTCAATTAATAGACTTTTCTGATTTTGCCCACGTTTCGAATAGCCAAAAGATGCAGCAGAGGGGCAGGATTCGTTTGCTCTCAATATAATTGAGTACTGTTTGGCTCCAATAACCCGGTCCACGTACAAATCCAACTATTACTACGAACCAGAAAATTTTGATGTCTATCAATTTAACCACTTAAAATAAATTTTCGTAATTTTAAGAAATTTAGATAAGAAGTAGAATAAAAATCTATGTCCTAAAACTAGAATTGTGAGAAATAAGAAAGAAAAAGAGCGCGTCGAAAAAGGTCGAAAAAGAAAAGGGTTGAAAAAAAAATAAAAGGCGTCGAAAAATAAGAAATAAAAAAAAATGACTTAAGAAACTTTAAAACACTTGACTAACCCAACCTTATTACTATCACTAACTTAAAATTAAAATTGCAAATTGAGATTACTAATTGGAGTGATAATTGATACATAGGTAAAAGGGCGTCGAAAAATGAAAGTAAGAAAGTAGCGCGTTGAAACTTAAAAAGGAACTAAAAACTAAAAATTAAAAGTTGCGTCTAAAAATATTAAGGCTTACCAGTAAAACTATATCCCAAATGGCAATAACTTAAAAAGGAACTAAAACTTAAAAAGGCGTCGCAAAATTCTAAAGCACTTAGATCTTAGTCTAAAGAAAAAACACTTAAGAGATTTTACGGCAAAGCCTAAAAATCTAAAAATAAAAATAACTATGGCAAAAACTATATTTAAAACTAATTATGAGCGAAAAATACAAAAATTACGCTAAAAACAAATAAAAAGGGATAAAATATAAAAATATACTAAAAGTTGTAAAAATTACAATTTTTATAAAAATATTATTTTTATATTATTTATTTTATAAAACTATTAATTTTTATATATTAATAAAACTAAATAAACTTAATATTACAAATTAAGTAAATAAAACTAAATTAATTAATATTAATTAACTAATCAAACCCTAATTAGGGTTTTATTAATAAAAATTAAAATATACTCCGTAATTAATGCAAGATTAGGGCTTCCTGTGGCCTGTTAGAGAGAACTCCGCGAGTCGCGGTACTCCCAGCTGGAAAACTCCGCAAGTCGCGGGGTTTGATAGAACTGGGCTCCGATTGGGCTGAAACAGTTCGGCCCAGTTTCGTTTTATAATTAAAATATGCTTTGGGCTTCGATTTTAATCTGGCCCAGTTCGTTTTTTTTATAATAATTTGATAAAATAATAGATATATAATTTATATAAAATATATTTCAAAAACTTAAAATAAAAATACTTATTAAAAATAAAAATCTTAAAAATAAGTTAATATTTTTTTTTTCAGTTTTAAATTTTTTTTATATGTTTTAAATAAATATAAAATATTTAAATAAGACTTATATTTTTATAAAATAAAAATAAAGAAACTTTATAAAACTTAAATATTTAACAAACTCTTAAAAATATTTATATTTTTCTTTTTCTTTTTATATTTTTGGATTTTTAAAACGTATTTTTACAAAAGCGTTTTTTTTATAAAAGTAAATTAAAAATAAAAATCTTTTTTTTTATATTAGCGTTGCGCTTCCGGCTTTTAAGCTAGATTTTAAGTTTCCCCGGCAGCGGCGCCAAAAATACTTGATGTTAAAGCTATGGGGTATAAAATAGCTTATAAATTTTACAACGAAATACTATTAAATATGATACAATTTTACACAAGATATTTATTTATTTATAGAATGGATATACTTAAACCTTGCTACAATACTTATAGGCAGTGTACCTAATCGTACAGTAGTGTAGTTTTTAGTAAGTCTGGTTCGTTCCACAGGGAATCTTTTAATCAAAGCTTAACGCTATATTAGTTTTATTTTATACAAATACAAATATATATATAAGTAATATTATTATTATAAAGGGGGTTTTTACCGTTTAATGACCGGTTTGTCGATTTTTAAAACTTTAGTCGCAATTAAAACCTAATGTAAAATATTAAAAATAAATACAAGACTTAATTTAAAGCGTAAAGTAAATAACGATAAAATAAAATTGCGATAATTAGAAAGTAGGATAATTAGAAGTGCAATTAAATATAAAATAAAGGAAATTAAATATGAAATAAAAGAATTATGCTTATTTGAACTTCCGTAATCATGATGTTTGACGTGTTGATTTTAGTTTTATGCCCATGGGTTAATTGTTCTTTGTCCTGGATTATTTAATATGTCCATACGGATTTGTCCATAATAGTCCATCAGTCATAAATATAAAGAGCGAAAGCCTTCGTCAAATTATTCTTATTCCCGAAGTCAAATATTCCAACTAATTGGGGATTCGAATTGTAACAAGGTTTTAATACTTTGTTTAATGAATACACCTGGTTATCGACTGCGTGTAAACCAAGGTTTTACTACTTTGTTAACAATTACACCAATTACCCTTGAATGTAATTCACCCCTGTTTCAACAAGTCTATTAACTATTAATCCAGTTCTGTGTCCGGTAAAATGAATAATTATTGGTATTTATAGATATCCCGCCCACCGTACCCAGTCAAGCGTATGTGGTTATATATAAATACGTCGAATTATAAGTTTGTATATTAAATTAACAAGGTATTGTTTAGTTAATATAAAACCCATTAATAGCCCATAGTCTAATTTCCACAAGTGTCGTTCTTTTATCCAAACCCCAATTATGGTACAAATCCCAATTACCCAATTTTAATAATTAGCCCAACATCATGATTACTTCGGCTTAAATAAGCATAATAACGGCTTAGCTACGAGACATTAATGAAAATAATATAAACATAACTTAAAATGATTAAAAATAGCGTAGCGTTACACGGACAGAATTTCGACTTACACCCTTACAACATTCGCTAACATACCCTTATTATTAGGATTTAAAATTAAAATTAAAATTAAATTATATATATATATTTACGTATATATTGAGAGAGAGATAGATTTTTGGATATTAAAAACGATCAGAATGTGTTGCCTTTTATAGGGATTTTTGAATTTGGCTGCTCCGCAACTCGCGGCATTTTTGCTCTTCAAACTCCGCGAGTCGCGGAGTTTGAAATTCCAGCTCACTCCAATTTGGATCTTAGTCTGCCGATGGTTTATTATATAAATATAATATATATATAATTTATATATTTAATTATATATTATATTATATTTATATACATAGTTAACTTGTAATTTTTAGTCCGTTGCGTCGAGCGTTGAGAGTTGACTCTAGTCCCAGTTCCGGATTTTCAAACGTCCTTGCGTACAATTTAATATCTTGTACTTTGCGTTTTGAATCTTGTACTCTTGTAATTCTGAGACGTTTCTTATCAATAATTGGAACCTCTTTGATTGTATTTTGTACTTTTGAGCTTTTTGGTCATTTGCGTCTTCAATTCGTCGAATCTGTCTTTTGTCTTCACCTTTTATTATTTAAACGAATATTACTTGTAAATAGAACAATTGCAACTAAAAGCTTGTCTTTCTTGAGGAATAATGCTATGAAATATATGTTCATTTTTAGCATTATCAAGTTTACTGCTACTATGGTAAAATATAAACGGTTCCCCGATAACGATAATGGAAGGAAACTTATATATCACGGTTATAATAAGGCTAATCCGAATGAATGTTGAAATTGTCTTGTTGGAGCTGTGACAAAATTGGCTAATTTCGAAAGGGATTGTACGGCTATTTTCAGTAATAACAACGCCAAATGAGCTAGCACAGATACTGTAACATCCCGTTTTCCCGTACGTATCGAAAGGTGCTCACTTAATTATTTGTACATTTATAACTCGTTAGCTTATGCACAAATGTATGAATATATGCGTAGATATATATATATATATATATATATATATACACACACACACACACACACACACACACACATATATGTATACTTGATAATGTGTGCATGTATAAGTTTAATCATGGGTTTGGTTAGCGTTAAGTCTTGTGAGACTATTGTTGAAGGCTAGGTGAATATAGGAAGCGGGTTTGGAATGTACAAATTAAATAAAATCGAAAATTGTTTAAATCGGTCGAACTGTCCAGTTACAGCCTTAGGCAGCGCCGCGACAATTGGGTCCGCGCCGCGGCATATAAAGCAATTCCAGATCAGAAGTCAAGTTAAAATTGGTCATTTTTCCTTCGTTAGGTCGCGCCACGACAAATGGGCCGCACCGCGGCACCTCTGCAGTTCTGACTCCGATTTTAGCTCAAATTAACTAAATTTAAGGGGCAAATTGGTAATTTAATATGTGGATCTGATGGGAGCATTAAACCTCCACCACTAGTTCATTTATTTCATTTCCTTTTCTATTTTCTTTCCAATTTCTCTCCCAAAACACAAAACCCACTTAGTTTAATCTTGAGATTTGGAGTTAGAGATTTGTGAATCAAACCTAGGAGCGAGATTTAAAGTTGTTCTCCTTGTTACTAGCTACAAGAAGATAGTCTTGGTAAGTTCTAACTTTATGTTTTAAGTTTTAATTGGTTAATGGCTAGGGTTTGGGTTACTAGAGATTTGTATGACCCATTTGAGGGTAAAATGGGTGAGTTTGGGTTATGTTGTTGTATGGAAACCCTAATAGCCACTATTTAGGGTTTTGGCCTTGTGATTTGAGGTTGTAAGTGTCAATTGGTGTTGTTAGTCACTAATGCACTTTAAGATTTATGAAAAAAGTGAAAATGGGTAAGTTTGACTTGATTGTGAGTCTAAGTAATATAAAATGGGTCAAAATGTACTAGTTGACCTAATTAGATGAAATGGGTATGGATTACCCTAAGTTTTATGTTAATTGAAGTTAATAGACTTTAATTCACTAGTCTTAGTGTTTAAAGTTGAGTCTTGGCCATTTATGGGAGGTTGTGAGTAGTTGAGTCATTTAATGCAAATTGGGACATTAAATGCTCAAGTGGGAGTATTGTGGTTAATCCCACTAGTTGTGAAATTGAATGTACACTTAATGATTTAGGTACATTGCATTGAAGCTCGGAAGTGCTAAATCACCATCCTTGTGACAAGGTGAGTGGAATAAGTATACTTGTACATATATGATGTGCTTATTTGTACGTAAGGATATGTGTTGTCCTAGTTGGTGATATATGTGTTGTACACTAACGATTTATGAACGGATATGTGTTGTCTAATTTAGCAATATATGTGTTGTATGCTAACGGTTTATTAAATGGATATGTGTTGTCCAAATTGGTGTTATATGTGTTGTACACTAATGATCTTATGAACGGATATGTGTTGTCCAAGGGTTGGTGATATATGTGTTGTGCACTAACGGTTGTTAGGAACACCGATGGGAATTTTGAGTACCATTCCTTTTTGATATTGGTTAACCATGGTTGTGTGATTGTGTAATTAGCATATTAAATTATGAACTATATGCTATTGTCGGTTGCTAGCTCCTTGTGGATTGTGGATTGTAGTTTATGCATGATGTTTGCATGTTTGTCGAATAGCTAGCTTGTATGCGGTATTGTGTAAGTGATTGCAAGTAAGTAGGTTATATATGAACATGTATAATTATTACATTCACTAAGCATTAGCTTACCCCTCTCGTTGTTTATCTTTTTAGTTGCAGGTGCGGATAAGGGCAAAGGGGTTATCGGGCACTAGGTGGCCTTTGATGATGTTTTGTTGAAGTTTGAAAGTTGGCCTAACGTTTTGGGTAGTTTAGTCCCAAACCATGCTCAAGGGGTCGTTTGGATTATAAACTATCGTTGTAGTGGGTCAAACTTGCATTGAACTTAATTAATGGCCTCCGTGCCTTTTGTAAACATTTAAACTGTTGAACGTTTAAATGGAACTTGTGGATTGGTTTACATATTTTATTGGCGTGTAAATGTGTATCATTACAAAAAAAAATTTATCATATGGAATACGGGTTGGGTTGTTCCAAGTGGTATCAGAGCATGGTCTAAGGGATTTAGGTGACTTGAGATAGGTGCCTAGACTTGGACTTTATTGTGTGAATGCTTTATGTGAGACTTGTAGGACTTTGGGTCTAATCGGGAATTGTTAGTGCTTTGGTTTATGTGAACTAACCTGGTGCTAATTGTTTTGTGTTGTGTTAAGCAATCATCAAGCAAGACGGGCGTTGTACTAGAAAGTTAATGCGACGTGTTCGTGTAACAATGATTAGCTACCATTGTTACGGGTGCAAATCGTGTCAAACAAGTAATGTACGACGATTGTTGAGTAAGATGGAGTAGTGTGGGGTATACGTATATGCATACGTGTTATGTCCTTTTGTTTCGTTCATTGTTTAATCTTTTCTGTTTTATAGAATGAAGATGAGAAACGGACACGACACCGAAAATGGGGGTACGAGTGAGGACGTTGAGTTCACGGCCAAATTTGAGGCCATCTTTAAACGTCAAAAGGCGGAGTTCCCCGAGGATGTTAAGAAAATGTTTCTAGATACGATTGACGAGCAATTAGTCAATGTAGTCAAGGAGCAAGTGAAGGCCGTTCATCAAGAGGATAATGTGGGGATACGGGACTTCTTTTATAAGAATTTTAAGGATTCTCAACCCCCCACCTTTGAAGGTGAACGAGACCCTCTCAAGAGTGCCCGATGGATCTCCGATATGGAGGGGGCTTTCCGTACTTGTGAATGTCCTCTTGATAAGAAGACAAGGTATGGTTGTAGCATGTTAAGGGGTGTCGCTAAGCTATGGTGGGATGCGAAAATCCAAGTTTATGGTGAAGAACAATGCATGGATTTTACTTGGAATGAATTCAAGGTAGAGTTTTTCGATGAGTACCGAACTTCGGCCGATCTAACTAGGCTTAAGGACGAGTTACGTTCCTTGAGGCAAGGGTCGATGGATTTGAACACTCTCAAATCCGTGTTTTTGTCCAAGACCCAATTTTGCCCGGAGTATGTCGAGAATGATAAAATGTTGAAAGAAGATTTCTATCGAATCTTGAATGATAACTATCAAGATAAAATTAGTGTGAACGTGGTGAAGAGCTTTGATGAATTGTTCAATATGGCGAAGGGTTTTGAGGCGCTTGTGTTGAGAAAGAGTAGTTTTACTTTTGGTAAGAGGAAGTTCGAGAATTCGAATCAATCGAGCTTTTCCAACAAAAAGAACAAGAAGGGCTCCGAAAGTGTTAACAGTGTGAAGAAAGGTGGCTCCAGTGGTCATGTACCCACTTGCTATACTTGTGGACAAAAAGGTCACATCTCTCGTGATTGCCCCAACTCACCTTCCACACCCAAATTTACTTGTTTCAATTGTGGTAAAGAAGGGCACAAGAGGCCCGAGTGTCCCGAGTTGAGCAATGATAATGTTAAGCGATTAGAAAAGGCGGCGGGTACGGCTAGGGTTCGAAATTATTTGATGACCAATGATGAAGCCAAACAATCGAACGAAGTTGTCTCAGGTACTTTCATGGTTAACTCTAATCCGGCAAGGATTCTATTTGATAGTGGTGCAAATTTGTCTTTTGTGTCACCTCGATTTGTACCTAAACTTAATAAGCTATTAGCTAAGTTAAGTCGTCCGGTAGAAGTCAAAATAGCGGACGGCAAGACGGTGCTAGTGGTTGACGTATGTAAAAATTGTGATGTTGTGTTTGGTGCCGAAAACTTTAAAATTGATCTCATTCCTATGACTTTGGGCGATTTTGATATCGTTGTGGGTATGGATTGGCTTGATCATAATAGAGCCGATATTGCATGTCACGAAAAATTTATTCGTGTAAAGGCCCCAAGTGGGGGAGAGTTAATTATTCACGGCGATAAACGAAGAAGACTTGTGCCGATATGTTCTTATGCACGGACACGTCGTTTTCTTGTTAGTGGTGGCATGGCTTATCTTGCCCATGTTGTGGATACTCATGATGAGCCACCACCCATTCGTGAAATTCCGGTAGTTAGTGAATTCGAAGACGTTTTTTCGGACGAGTTACCGGGTGTTTCGGCGGAAAGACAAGTAGAATTTCGCATTGAGTTGGTTCCGGGGGCTACCCCCATTGCTAAAACTCCTTATCGTTTAGCACTGACAGAAATGCAAGAGTTGTTAAATCAAACCCAAGAGTTGCTTGAAAAGGGTTTCATTCGACCGAGCTCCTCGCCATGGGGTGCTCCGGTCTTGTTTGTGAAAAAGAAAGATGGAAGTATGCGGATGTGCATCGATTATCGGGAGTTGAACAAAGTGACGATCAAGAATCGCTATCCATTACCTAGGATCGACGATTTGTTTGACCAACTCCAAGGTGCAACGTATTTCTCTAAGATCGACCTACGGTCCGGCTATCACCAAATGCGGGTCCGTGAGGAAGATATTGAGAAAACAGCTTTTCGAACGCGTTATGGGCATTTCGAGTTTGTAGTTATGCCTTTTGGTCTTACGAATGCACCGGTGGCATTCATGGATCTTATGAACCAAGTGTGCCAACCTATGTTGGACAAGTCGGTGATTGTGTTCATTGACGACATACTAGTCTACTCGAAAAGTATGAAAGAACATGAACGTCAATTGCGTGAGGTATTGAAGACATTACGAAAGGAGAAGTTGTATGCTAAGTTCTCCAAATGTGAATTTTGGCTAAGGGAGGTTCAATTCCTTGGCCACATTGTGAACAAAGACGGTATTCAAGTAGATTCGGGGAAGATAGAGACGGTGAAGAGTTGGAGACAACCGAGTACGCCTACGGAAATCCGAAGTTTTCTCGGATTGGCCGGTTATTATCGTCGGTTTATCCAAGACTTTTCTAAAATCGCTTCTTCGTTGACGAAATTGACGAGGAAGAACGCGAGGTTTGTTTGGGAGAATGAGCAAGAAATTGCTTTTCAATTATTAAAAGAGAAATTGTGTCAAGCTCCGGTGTTAGTGTTGCCGGAAGGGGTAGAAGACATGACGGTTTATTGTGATGCTTCTTTAAATGGGCTCGGGTGTGTTTTGATGCAAAGAGGTAAAGTCATCGCTTACGCCTCTCGACAATTAAACGAACACGAAAAGAGATACCCGACTCACGATCTTGAATTGGTGGCGGTGGTTCATGCGTTGAAAATTTGGCGCCATTACTTGTATGGTGTCAAGTGTACGATTTATTCGGATCATAAGAGTTTGAAACATCTCTTTATTCAACGAGATTTGAATTATCGTCAACGTAGGTGGATGGATGTGGTAAAAGACTATGATTGTGAGATACTTTATCATCCTGGCAAGGCGAATGTGGTCGCGGATGCATTAAGTCGAAAGAGTCATCACCCGGCGTTACGATTGGGATTGTTACGTATGATTATTACTAACGATTTTCTTGAAAAACTCGGTGTGATTCAAATAGAGGCTTACGTTTACAACAAGCATGCGGAGCGAATTGTGGGACAATCTGAGTTCATTACTATGGGCTCGCGTGGTTTGTTGTCGTTTCGAAGAAGAGTGTGGGTACCTAAGATGGGTGGTAACCGACAAGTGCTACTTGATGAAGCACATAAGTCAAAGTATTCCATTCATCCGGGCGCAACGAAAATGTATCTTGATTTAAAGAAAGATTATTGGTGGCCGCGCATGAAACGTGATGTTGTGAAGTATGTTGAGCAATGCGTCACGTGTTTGCAAGTTAAAGCCGAGCACCAAAAGCCGTATGGTAAGTTACAACTGTTAGAAATCCCGAAATGGAAATGGGAGCACATTACCATGGACTTCATCACAAAGTTACCTAAAACGGCGAGAACCCAGTTTGATTCGATTTGGGTTATAGTTGATCGACTGACGAAGAGTGCTTTGTTTCTTCCCATTAAGGAAGCGATATCGTCGGAGACCTTGGCTAAGTTGTTTATCAAGGAAGTAATCTATCGACACGGTGTTCCTATATCTATTATTTCGGATCGAGATACTCGTTTTACATCTCGGTTTTGGGAAAAGTTTCATGAAGATATGGGTACGCAATTGAAGTTGAGCACGGCGTATCATCCTCAAACGGACGGTCAAACCGAACGTACGAATCAAACTTTGGAGGATATGTTACGAGCATGTATTATCGATTTTGGTGGTAGTTGGGACGAGCATTTGCCTTTGGTGGAATTCTCGTACAATGATAGTTATCATACTAGTATTGGGATGCCACCTAATGAGATGCTTTATGGGCGTAGGTGTCGAACCCCGATTTGTTGGGGTGAAGTGGGACAAAAGGAAATCGGGAGTACCGATTTGGTTTTAGAGACGAATAGCAAGATTGATGTGATTCGAGAGCATTTGAAAAAGGCTCAAGATAGACAAAAGTCGTATGCCGACAAGCGTAGATGAACGATCGAATTTCAAGAAGGTGACATGGTGATGCTTAAGGTTTCGCCATGGAAAGGTATTATTCGATTCCAGAAACGAGGAGAGTTAAGCTCCTCGGTGTATTGGACCATTTAAGGTTTTAGCTCGTGTTGGTGAAGTCGCGTATCGTTTGGAATTACCCGAAGAGCTTGCGGGAATCCATAATACATTTCATGTTTCCCATCTCCGTAAGTGTCTTGCGGATGATTCATCTTGGGTTCCATTAGACGAGATTGAGCTAAATAATAGGTTAGAGTATATTGAGGAACCGATTGCCATACTTGATGAGAAAGTCAAAAGGTTGAGACATAAAGAGGTTAGGACTTTTAAAGTTCAATGGCGCCGTAGTAAGGGTTCCGAGTTTACTTGGGAGCCCGAAGAGTTTGTGCTGGTTTATCTTCCTTCTTGTCATGCGGCTTGGATCGCGAGGACGCGCTCCGATTCAAGTGGGGGAGAGTTGTAACATCCCGTTTTCCCGTACGTTTCGAAAGGTGCTCACTTAATCATTTGTACGTTTATAACTCGTTAGCTTATGCACAAATGTATGAATATATGCGTAGATATATATATATATATATATATATATATATACACACACACATATATACATATATGTATACTTGATAATGTGTGCATGTATAAGTTTAATCATGGGTTTGGTTAGCGTTAAGTCTTGTGAGACTATTGTTGAAGGCTAGGTGAATATAGGAAGCGGGTTTGGAATGTACAAATCAAATAAAATTGAAAAAACGAGCTTATAGCTCAGTGGTACCCGATGCCTTTGATCCCTGGGCCCACAGTGGGGGAAGCTTTGATCCGAAGAAAGGCGCAAGTTCGATTCTCAGTATGGGCGCCCCGCATGGAATTATTTCTCCCTCCGGGGGGAAATTTGTGAAGTGTTTCGGGGGTCTAGCTAGCTGGGGTAAAAATCGCCTTGCCGTCACTGTGGTACCTGGGAGGAGGTACTTTGCCGGCACAGGTCTCTTTCGGGGTGGGATTGGTGGGTGCTACGGCACACAGGGTTAGCGTGTCCCTGCCAACTTACACGTTTTGATCCGAAATAAAATCGAAAATTGTTTAAATCGGTCGAACTGTCCAGTTACAGCCTTAGGCCGCGCCGTGACAATTGGGTCCGCGCCGCGGCATATAAAGCAATTCCAGATCAGAAGTCAAGTTAAAAGGGGTCATTTTTCCTTCGTTAGGTCACGCCGCGACAAATGGGCCGCGCCGCGGCACCTCTGCAGTTCTGACTCCGATTTTAGCTCAAATTAAATAAATTTAAGGGGCAAATTGGTAATTTAACATGTGGATCTGATGGGAGCATTAAACCTCCACCACTAGTTCATTTATTTCATTTCCTTTTCTATTTTCTTTCCAATTTCTCTCCCAAAACACAAAACCCACTTAGTTTAATCTTGAGATTTGGAGTTGGAGATTTGTGAATCAAACCTAGGAGCGAGATTTAAAGTTGTTCTCCTTGTTACTAGCTACAAGAAGATAGTCTTGGTAAGTTCTAACTTTATGTTTTAAGTTTTAATTGGTTAATGGCTAGGGTTTGGGTTACTAGAGATTTGTATGACCCATTTGAGGGTAAAATGGGTGAGTTTGGGTTATGTTGTTGTAAGGAAACCCTAATAGCCACTATTTACGGTTTTGGCCTTGTGATTTGAGGTTGTAAGTGTCAATTGGTGTTGTTAGTCACTAATGCACTTTAAGATTTATGAAAAAAGTGTAAATGGATAAGTTTGACTTGATTGTGAGTCTAAGTAATATAAAATGGGTCAAAATGTACTAGTTGACCTAATTAGATGAAATGGGTATGGATTACCCTAAGTTTTGTGTTAATTGAAGTTAATAGAATTTAATTCACTAGTCTTAGTGATTAAAGTCGAGTCTTGGCCATTTATGGGCGGTTGTGAGTAGTTGAGTCATTTAATGCAAATTGGGACATTAAATGCTCAAGTGGGAGTATTGTGGTTAATCCCACTAGTTATGAAATTGAATGTGCACTTAATGATTTAGGTACATTGCATTGAAGCTCGGAAGTGCTAAATCACCATCCTTGTGACAAGGTGAGTGGAATAAGTATACTTGTACATATATGATGTGCTTATTTGTACGTAAGGATATGTGTTGTCCTAGTTGGTGATATATGTGTTGTACACTAACGATTTATGAACGGATATGTGTTGTCTAATTTAGCAATATATGTGTTGTATGCTAACGGTTTATTAAATGGATATGTGTTGTCCAAATTGGTGTTATATATGTTGTACACTAATGATCTTATGAACGGATATGTGTTGTCCAAGGGTTGGTGATATATGTGTTGTGCACTAACGGTTGTTAGGAACACCGATGGGAATTTTGAGTACCATTCCTTTTTGCTATTGGTTAACCATGGTTGTGTGATTGTGTAATTAGCATATTAAATTATGAACTATATGCTATTGTCGGTTGCTAGCTCCTTGTGGATTGTGGATTGTAGTTTATGCATGATGTTTGCATGTTTGTCGAATAGCTAGCTTGTATGCGGTATTGTGTAAGTGATTGCAAGTAAGTAGGTTATATATGAACATGTATAATTATTACATTCACTAAGCATTAGCTTACCCCTCTCGTTGTTTATCTTTTTTGTTGCAGGTGCGGATAAGGGCAAAGGGGTTATCGGGCACTAGGTGGCCTTTGATGATGTTTTGTTGAAGTTTGAAAGTTGGCCTAACGTTTTGGGTAGTTTAGTCCCAAACCATGCTCAAGGGGTCGTTTGGATTATAAACTATCGTTGTAGTGGGTCAAACTTACATTGAACTTAATTAATGGCCTCCGTGCCTTTTGTAAACATTTAAACTGTTGAACGTTTAAATGGAACTTGTGGATTGGTTTACATATTTTATTGGCGTGTAAATGTGTATCATTACAAAAAAAAAATTTATCATATGGAATACGGGTTGGGTTGTTTCAGATACGTGTTAAACGTTTACTCAGGTTCCGAGTGTTTTCAGGTGCATAACAATATGCATCAATCTTTTCTTCCGTAGATGAAGTGCGGTTGGCTCATCCTCTCGATTGAGGTGTTTTCAAGAATCGTGAAAGGTTTGAACGCAGATTGTAATTGTCAAGATACAAACGAGGTTTAAGATGAAATCAAGTGGCAAAATTGAAGAATTGTTTAGTTTTATATGTTATAATCACTATTTTAATTCATTTTTAATTGTCCAATGTTGGCAGTCCACAATTAGCAGTCCACAATTAATAATTCAATAATTCATATATAGTTTAATATATAATATTCGAATTAATTAATACGTATCGTGACCCATTGTATACATGTCTCAGACTCGATCAAAACTCAAAGTATATATATTATTTTAGAATCAACCTCAACCCTGTATAGCTAACTCGATCGTTACCGAATATAGAGTGTCTATGGTTATTCCAAATAATATATATAGATGCGTCGATATGATATGTCAAAACTTTGTATATGTGTCCCGAATTTTAAAGTACGTAAAATAAATAACAGAAATTAAATGACGATAAATAAAAATTGTGAGAATTAAAATTGCGATAATTAAATTGCGATAAATAAAATGTAATAATGAATTAACAGTTAGCTAGGAACAGTTAGCTAGGATTTTGTTAGCGTGGATTCTTAACAAAATTTCTCATAGTTAATTTGTTTGTTTCTAACCAAATTTTATTTTGTCCAATGTTTTCTTCGTTATGCCACTTGTTGAATTCTGATAGATCAAAATCCAAATATGAAATTGAATGAAAATGGTTATTCTGCGGTGAACGGATACGTATATATGTGGATGTAAGTAGGATAGTAAATGACTGTTGAATCAGATTCGAAGAATATACAGTGTAACTTATTAATGTGAAATCTAAATATTCCTCGGGTATTACCTACCCGTTAAAATATTTTCATCATTAACAGTTTGTACGAAAGAATTTTTAATTACAATCTTTATGAAAACATATATACATATATATTTTCTTCAGATATAATCGTGGATTTAATGAGTTAATATGATATTAATCTCATTTTATTTACCGTTAGAACTAGAATACATAATCTCTAGAACATTAGAGATTACATAATCGCCATGAAGAACGAAGATAATTGATGAAGAATGATATGTAGAACGATGATTATACTCGAGGTACAAAATGAGATGTTGAGGCATGGATTGCTGATGGTACTGGTGCTGTTATTGATGGTACTGTTGGTGCCGGTGATGTTGCTGAAGCTGGTACGTTTTGCACCATATTTTTCAAGGCTACAACTCGGGCGCGAAGTTCGTTGACTTCTTCTATTACACCGGGATGATTGTCGTTTCGGAAGAGTGGATGAATAAGATTTAAGATTTGAGATAGTATATAGCCGTGACGAGATACTCTGGAAATGAGGCTGAAAATGGTGTTTCGGATAGGTTCGCCGGTAAGTGCTTCAGGTTCTTCGCCAAGAGGGGAATGTGGTGGATGAAAGGGATCACCTTCTTCTTATCTCCAATGATTAAGTAGACTACGAACCCATCCCCAATTCATCCAGAATAGATGATGACTAATTGGTTGATCCATTTCGATCATACTGCTTTCGGAGTTCGAGTGAAAATCCATATCGGAATGGTTGTCGGAATCTAAGGAATTTGAATTAGTTGCGAGTTCCATCTTGTACGGTTAGGTAAAGGGTTTTCAATATGAAATAATTTTCGAATATCGGATGATATTCTAATTACATAGAATACCTATGTATAATACAGAAGTTCCGTAGATTACAGAGGGAATTAAGGAAACGTGTCAGACAAAGTTTACAGTAACAGATACACTAAGATATGAATTAGCAGATATGCTAAGATATGAATTTTATCTATACAGTATTCATGCAATCAATGCAATACATTGTGTCTAGACTAAGAATGATAAGCAGGTAATTTCTTAAGGGCGGTAAGTAGATGATTTTTGACTAGAATTGATAAGCAAAACTCTTAACATGCAGACACGGTCGAAGTCCAGACCCACTAATGCAAGACCTGGTTCGCTAAGACCATCGCTCTGATACCAACTGAAAGGACCCGTTCATATACATTATAAACGATTCACAATAGTTGATTACATCGCGAGGTATTTGACCTCTGTATGATACATTTTACAAACATTGCATTCATTTTTAAAAGACAGACTTTCATTACATCGAAAGTTGACAGCATGCACACTATTTCATAATATATCCAACTATAATTGACTTAATAATAATCTTGATGAACTCGACGACTCGAATGAAACGTCTTTTGAAATATGTCATGAATGACTCCAAGTAATATCTCTAATATAAGCAAATGCACAGCGGAAGATTTCTTTCATACCTGAGAATAAACATGCTTTCAAGTGTCAACCGAAAGGTTGGTGAGTTCATAGGTTTATCGTAAACAATAAAATTCATCATTTTGATAGACCACAAGATTCAAATACAGTACACCTATCTCGTGTACAAAACCATTTTTCATAATGCTTAGCAGAGTAGGTTCGTATCCTTTTCTCCCCCGTAGGTTGCCTCGCGATTTTTAAATAATCGTGCACATATCTCGTGCACAAAACTAATACACATAAACTGTGTATAAAAATCATTCTCTCGATACATAACATTCATTTCGATTTTATTGCTCAACATGGTAACCGACCTTAACATATAATGCGCATCAATAATATCCCCAAAATAGAACATACCGTCTGTATAATATATAAACTTCAAAGTACTAAACACCACGCCCACTAGCTCTTCCGTCTAGTGAACATTCTGGGTGGGGGTGTTAAACCCGGTAGCTACCTTTAGGATTCGCGTGAATTAGGGCCATACCCGATTCTAATTCTTAGGTTACCAAGCAATAATAATCAGGGGAAAATATATTCATCAATTAGTGGCAATTATCATGTCCACATAATTCAATGGTGGCAATTATCATGTCCACATAATTCAATAATAATCCACAGAACTTCCGTCTGCATAATAATTCATTCGAGGAATGTTTTGCTTGTGTCTATCTCGTCAAACATTTATAAAAGCATTTCATGTATTCGCAGTTCAAAAATATGTTTCAAAAATATTTAATAAAGCAGTTATAAAATCAGCACATGTATTCTCAGTCCCAAAAATGTAAAGAGTAAAAGGGAATCAAATGAACTCACAATACTGTATTTCATAGTATTTATGCATATGATGGCATTGAACAAGTGCAAGGTTAGCCTCAGATTCATGAACCTATATTATTTATACATATATTAACACATATAATGGTAATCGAACAAATTTATATGTTATTATTAGTGATATAATTGTTTTATGCTTCATTAATTCATTATTCCTATATACTAATAGTCACGCCGAAGTTGGTCGTTTAGTGCTTTAGCCATCGTCGTTTTACACACATATATATTTAATTGTACGAAATCCGTTACTTCCAGAGTGTTCGTTTCGCTGGTTGACACCTTAGTTATTGTCCATATGGTTTGAGGTTCGATGCCCAGTTGTTTCCCCCATTTTTTTATTTTTCCACCATCCAACACGTGCCCTCCCTAGACACATGTCATTAACCCCCCTTAGTCACGTATGTTTAATTTATTTACTTTTTTAAAAAAAAAAAAACCCTATTTTCACCTGACCTTCTCCAACCTTCTTACTTGATCTCCAAAAATCTATTCCACCCTCTTAACTGTTTGCCTATTACCGATTTCGTTTGTGAAAAATCCTCATCTGTTTTCCGCCAGCTTATCTTCTACATGCTATAAGGTATTCATGCTGCTGTCTTCCCCTTCTGCTTTACTTGCTGCTATTATTTTTTACATCTAATTTCATATACAAATGGTTATAGGGATGTTGTTTTTTCTTGTAATTAGGATACGTAATTTTAGGATTAAATAGGAATAATTAATTTATTCCTATATAGTAGACATTACTGCTTTCATAGACAATCGTTGTTTCTAACCTCATATACAATTGCTTAGGGCTTTATTAGTCGTATATAGTAGATACTCATTACATATTTCATAATCGAAATTTAATGTGGCTGATATTCCTATTAAATTAGGATTATCAATTTTAATTTGTTAGGGTTTTTAAACCTAAATGTACATATGGAAGATACGCGTTACATAATTATTCCTGTTAATATTTGGTTTCATATGATGAATTTAATTGGTTGGGATATGGGTATGATTAAGGGTATTAAATGCCGCCAAAAAAAAGGGTCAACGCATCTGTGGAGCCCGCAGGACCATCTGTTCGTGGTGGTTTTAGTGGCGATACACATTCTATAAATGTTAAAAAAAGAAAATTGGTAAATAGCCAACCTGATGTTCAAGAAGGTAGCTACATGTTTTGTAATGAATCTGTAAGTTCTCCCAATTTCTGAAAGTTTGGTGCCCATGATGAGAATAGCTACTTGCTTGCTGGGTCATCAGTGTGTGTTGGTAAGTAATCCTTTAACTTCTTTTTAAAATTAGTATGTGTTCATTATGTAATGATTGCTGTTATATTTAGTTGTTTCATATATGTTTGTAGGTAGTAGCACTTCAGTTTCGTATAATCGTTTATCTTCTATTACCTTATCTGCTTCGCCATTCATTTAAAATTCAGATACTAACCAAGGTATGTGTTCTTTGTTTTTTGTAGCTAAAATCCTTTACAATCACCTAATATACTTTAATTAATTTTTTGTTAATTGTATATATGTTTGATAGCAGGCGTAACAAATATGTATGAGGATATTGGTGATTGTATATGTGTCTGTACTTATTGCGGTGCAACATTTTGGTATGAAGAACGGTTAAGAGCCTCATCCGCAACTCTGAATTATCACCGTTGTTGTGAAGGGGGCCGTGTCGATTTACCTCCAGAACAATCACCACCTAATACCATTATAGATTTGTTAGGCAATAAACATTTTATGGATAACATAAGAGCATACAACCAAATGTTTAGTATGGCTTCTTATGGTGCACACATTGATGATGCTATAAATAACGGCAGAGGGCCGTATGTATTTAGAATATCGGGTCAAGTTTATCATCGGATAGGTGCATTGTGTCCTGAAGAAGGAGATCCTCCACGTTATCTACAATTATATATATGTGACACAGCTAATGAAGCCAGTAATAGAATGAGATATTTTGGTGGTAATAGCTCTACAGGTATTAGTTATGAAGTAGTAGAGAAACTTAATGATATGTTGAATACAGAAAATGAATTGGTTAAGCTATTTAGGACAGCTAGGGATAAGATTAATGATCCTGCTGTTCCAGATCTAAAGGTTAAGTTATATAGCGTAATAGGCACAAGGCAATATGAACTACCAACCTCTGATACCTTAGGAGCTATTGTTTATGACTTTGGTGATAATACTCGAACTGATTACGACTTAATAATAGAATGTAAAGGAGGTACTCCTCAACGAGTAAACAAACTACATCCATCGTATATGTCTCTTCAATTCCCTTTGCTTTTTGTTTTTGGTCAACCTGGATATCATCCAGGTTTGACATTAAGGGATGTAGGTCATTCCAGAGGTAATAGGAAAAAAACAAAATGACTATGAATATGTTCTATAGCTATCAATTACACGATAGATACAACAAATTTGGACTTTTGTCAAGATGCGGTCGGTTATACCAACAATATATTGTCACTGCCTACTGTAGTTTAGAGTTAGACAGACTTGATTATATAAGGAATCATCAACAAGATATACGAAATGAGTACTTATCTGGTTTGTATGATGCGTTATATAGGGGTGATCACTTTGGATCTGATGTAGGTTCAAGAACCGTTTTACCAGCATCTTTTACTGGTGGTCCGAGATATATGTACAGCCATTATTTAGATGCGTTAGCAATATGTCGTGTTCATGGAAATCCTAGATATTTTATAACATTTACCTGCAATTCAAAATGGCCAGAAATTAGACGATACCTTGGAAAATATCAATATTTAACAGCTAATGATCGTACCGACATAGTTGCTAGAGTTTTCTACATGAAACTGAAGATGTTTATAAATGTCTTAAAAAAGGAAGAACTATTTGGAGCCTACACAGCAGGTACAATACTCATAGCTTTTTATTTGTTAAACCATTCAATATGTATATATATACATATATATTAAAAAAAAAAAAAAAAACTGTCAGTTTTATATCTCATATGCAGAATTACTTTACACTTCTAATTAGATTGTCGTAGTTTATTTTCTGAATCAAATAATTGAATTTCAGTCACAAATGATAGATACTAAACAAATGGTAGGTGCTACATTTTTAAAAAATAGTCTTAAAGATTGATTAGCAACTGACTATGTTTTTTTACTGTCTATTATAATATGTAGTTTTATGCACAGTTGAGTTCTAAAAAAGAGGCCTACCGCATTGTCATACGTTATTGTGGATCAAGTCTGCATCGAACTCATCCGATCCCCGTGACATTGATCAATATGTATCTGCCGAATTACCGGATCCAAAAATAGATCCAGATGGTTTCAAAGTAATATCAGAAATGATGATGCACGGCCCATGCGGTTCAGTTAACAGAGATGCCCCGTGTATGCAAAATATTGAAACGAGTTCATCATCTTCGTATAACAAAAATGTTATGTGTGCCAAAAAATTCCCAAAACCTTATAATGAAAGAACCTATTTTGATAAAGATGGGTATGTGCATTATCGTAGGCGTGATACAGGAATCTCAGTGGACAAAGGTATGAATTAATTTTTTTTTTAATACTATATACAACTTTAACTACTGTTTTAAATTGCATGTAACTTGATAATGGTTATTGACAAAGCATATATGCTATTATTTTCTCAGGTATATGCAGACTTGATAATGGATATGTTGTACCATATAATCGAGTTTTGTGCCTTCGATTCCACGCGCATATTAATGTTGAATGGTGCGGATGGACAATGTTGATAAAGTACATTTTCAAATACATATCAAAAGGCACGGACCGTATAGCCGCCCATATACCCAGACCGATAGGAAATGCTTCATCAAGCGATGCACAACAACCATCAAATATTGATGAAATCCAAAACTTTGTAGATGCTCGCTTTATTTGTGCTCATGAGGCTTCTTGGAGAATTTTCAACTTCCAAATACACTTCAGAGAACCAGCAGTACAAATTCTTTCAGTGCATTTAGAAAATATGCAATTAGTGAAATTCCGTTCCAACCAACGAATACGATCCATTATTAAAATCCCGTCAACAAAAAAACAACTCTCACATAATGGCTGTATTACAACAGATGTTCAACCGATGGGAGACATCTTACTTATCTAGATTTCCCACTAGAATTTGTGTGGGTTTTAAACGAGAAAAGATGGAAACGAAGATTCAATCTTAATAAGCCATCCATTGGTAGACTGTCATACATGCATCCTGCATTTGGTGAAGTTTTTTTCCTTAGGATGCTATTATGTCATCAAAAAGGTTGTACTTCATTCAAAGACGTAATGACAGTTAATGGTTATCTATATTGCACATATCGAGAGGCGTGCTTGGCAATGGGTCTTCTAGGTGATGACAAAGAATGGCTATCTGCCATAGAAGAGGCAAATGTAAGTGCAACATCCGCTGAGCTCCGTACTCTCTTTTCTCACATACTTATGTTTTGTGATGTTGCTGACCCATTAAGATTATGGAAGCAAACTTGGAAGCTAATGTTGGATGACATTCCAATCCGGGCAGCAGCAACTTTACACATGTCCAAAATAACAATAAATTCAGACGATTTAGAAGGTTACGTTTTGTATGAATTACAAATCCTCCTAACTGGACATTCAAGAAATGTAACCGACTTTGGATTACCAGCGGTGCCACAAAATTTATTGGATGATCTGCACAATAGGTTAATTATGGAAGAAAGAAATTATGATCGAGAGGCTCTGTCAAATGAAAAAACCATACTGTTAACACAACTCAATCAGAAATAATGAACTGTATACGATGCAGTAATGAACTCGAATGCCAACCAGAAACAAGAACTGATTTTTGTTTATGGACATGGTGGTACGGGAAAAACATTTCTTTGGAAAACATTAACAATAGCATTACGAGCTGAAGGAAAAATAGTCCTAGCAGTCGCCTCATCTGGAATCGCCTCATTATTGTTACCATCAGGTCAAACGGCTCACTCACGGTTCAGAATACCAATTGATATAACTGATGAAAGTGTGTGTAATATAAAAAAGAAAACACACATGGCAACCTTGCTAAGAAAAACAGAGCTTATCATATGGGATGAGGTCCCAATGAACGATCGCAAATGTTTAGAAGCACTCGATCGGACCTTAAGAGACATTTTCGAGAAAGCAGACACTCCATTTGGAGGTTTAAGTTTCGTTCTTGGCGGGGATTTCCGTCAAACTCTTCCTGTCATAAAAGGCTGTGGCAAAGTAGAAATACTAGATGCTTCTATAACTCATTCACCTTTATGGAATCACTTCCATATAATAACACTCGAAGAAAACATGCGCCTACAACAACCAAACCTCTCGGAAATTGATAAGGAAAATATTAGGTTATTTGCAAATCGGCTACTACAAATTGGAAACGGCACCATTGGCGAACCTGATGAATGTGATCCACATAACACATCATGGGTTAAAATCCCCAACCAATACTGTATTAGAGACGATGAAGATGGCCTCACAAACTTGATATCCTTCATATACAGTGACAAGTTACTATGTCACCCCAACCCACTACAGCTACAACAACAGGCAATTGTATGCCCAAAAAATGAGACGGCTGATGCAATTAACGAAGCAATCCTGATACGAATCGAAAAAGAATCGAAAACATATACAAGTTATGACTCTGCAACTCCCTACAGCAATGACGGAGGACAAATAGATTTACTATACCCAATGGAATATCTAAATTCTCAAAATTTTCCAAACCTACCACCTCATCAGCTAACTCTGAAAATTGGAATTCCTGTTATTTTGCTCCGAAATCTAAACATAGCTGGTGGTCTATGTAACGGAACACGGATGATTACAACACAACTACTTTCACAACACATTGAGGCCAAAATCATCACGGGAACCAGAATCGGCCAAAAAGTTTACCTACCTAGAATCTCCCTTATTTACATGGATAACGTGTTACCATATGTTTTCAAAAGAGTCCAGTTCCCAATAAAAGTATCTTATGCAATGACCATCAACAAGAGTCAAGACCAATCTTTAAATAAAATTGGCGTCTATCTTCCTAAACCCATTTTTGGTCATGGTCAACTCTATGTAGCCTTATCTAGAGCTACGACCCCACATGGTCTAAAAATTCTTATTAAAAAACAGGAGGGTCGAGATCATAATGTCACAAAAAATATTGTATATAAAGATTTCTTACAAACTATATTTAACTCACAGGTCAAACTCATATATATATATATATATATATATATATATATATATATATATATATATATATATATAAAGAAAAAATAAGTTAACAGTGCATATCTGTATATATTTATATGTCTGCTTTACTCAGGAAAAATAAAAACTAACAACAGAATTTTAATGATGAATGCAGGATGGAACATGAAACTGAAGTTGTACCAATATCTACTTTACGCCCAGGAGATAGACTAAAAGCCATCGAGGTCATAGTCTACAGACAATGGGTAATCAAACGCCCAAAAAGTCGAAAACCTGCTGGATTTTGCACACTCCTACTAGATATACACATAAGCTTCATTCAAAATCTACAATGATTCTAATTCTATTTTACACGATACTAAAACCATAAGCTATAATAATTTGGACAGGGAAATGCCATATAAGCCATATCAGATTTCAGTCAAAAACGCCATTTCACAGAGATCCTACAGATCAATTCAGCATTCAGATTGTCAAACTTCATCTGTCGACAAATCAACAAATACGACCAGGCAATATCAAATACAACATACTTATCAATTGGTGATCAACTAGCAATACAATCCATACCAGCTATAGGCTTTCCAACCCAACATTTCGAATTTACCCCCTTTAATTGCCTACAAATCTCAACGGTTACAGGTACGTAACAAATAACAGCTAAATCATAAGCATGCAGAAAATAACAACATTTTATGACTAAATAGATTACATTGGATGTGTACTATGTATTGGAAATATCGAAGAAAGTGAAGGTAAAGCACCAAACAAGGAAATTACATATCTCCGAACAATAGAAATTATGAATACCAGGTAAACAACTTTCTTTTCCCATCATTACACAATTAACATATCACATACAAATAAAAAACTCAACACCTTTTATAACAGTGAAATGCCAATAGAGGTAACAATATGGGGCGAGATGGAGACAACATTTGACATGGAAACTTACCTCTCATTACCACCACCAGTCATCATAGCAATAACATCATGCTGGGTAAAGCACAATACATGTAAGTTCTCTACTTGAAAAAAAAAAAAAAAAAAAAAAACATAACCAGGATTGTGTATTTATATATTACCATAGTACTTGCAATTATATAACCTAAAACTAAAGTTTTAACATTATTCAAATATATGTATTTTCTAAAAAACTAAATGCTGTTGCAGTTACAGGAAATACTCAACTTTTAACAACTTCAGCGAGTCAATACTTCTTCAACCCGGACATAGAAGAATTCCACCAATCAATCCAATTGTAATAAAGTCTTAAATACAATTTCAATTCCCATAACTAATTGCATTAACATTCGCAAATAATACTCTTACAGGTACAAAGAAATCATCGAGAAAAAGCCTTTGCTAATCGCAAATACGCTTGAACAACGAGCATACACACTTGCAGACTTAATGGAATACAACCCAATAACACAACAGGTAAAAACACAACCTTTTTCAATATTTGGAACGTATCATTATACGAACGTATGCATCTCTTGTACTCTTCCTCTATGCTTTGTATTTGTTGAATGGTTTGCTTCTAAATAAAAAATAGATCCATGCATTATTATTTATTATTGTTATTATTATTTTCTATGGTAATGGATGATGATGAAATAAAAAAGTTGAGAGCTATTCATCAATTATTATAAATTTAATTAAATTAGTAGTGTAAAAAGTGGTGTTGACTGTTAAGTGATGCATCATGTCTACAAAATTCTTGTATCATGTTAATGTTTCTACTACTTGATTTTTTGTTTGTCTTGCTTTCTCCTCCAGTATAAATAATTATTAATATAGATGTTCGTTGTTTATATTTAAAAAAGAATAAGTAAAGGCATAAAGCAGTCACTTTTATCATATCATCTGACAAAACATATAATGCAGGGACGATTTTACATATGTGAAGGCACAATAGGCTACATTCTGAGAAACAGAGATTGGTTCTACTACGGATGTCCAGCCTGCCGAAGAATCCTAAGTGATGACCCACCTTACGGACAGTGCAAAAACCACGACACAAAAGGCGAATACATTGCAAGGTATATTCAAACACTAAAACACATTACTATCTACATCAACCACAATTCTAATAATATTTTCTTACACAGCTACTCATTCAAATCCACATTCTCTGACGACTCAGGAACATCAATATTTACATTCTTCTCAGATGCAGCTGACAAGTTAGTAGGTGTAGACTGCAAAACGTTGGTCACAACAATGGGCTACAATAACAAAAAAGAAATCCCACCACAAATCAAACAACTAGAAGGAACCAAACACACCTTGGAATTCAAATACAGCGACAGCACATATGGATTACCAGAGTTTATCCTAACCAAACTTACATCACCAACAACACCAACAACCAACCTGCACGATGCACCAACAACAAGCAACACTCCCATCCAAACCCCATTTCCTCAGACACCAAATACAGAAAAAGAACCAGCAGGAAACTCAAATGCCAAAAGAGCCCTATTCCGTGAATCACAAGAAAGTACCTACAAAAAAAAGAAAGAATAAAGTCAGCTTAGTAGTAGTTTAATGTAGATATTATGCATGCATATATCTGAATAAAACAACAAAATATGCATATGTTATGTTTAGAAGCAGTTTAGCTTACTAGCAGTTTAATGTAAATAACAATAAAGTATGTTTAGGAGAAGTTTAATGTATATATTTACTAGCATCGAAAACAATATGCACAGCCGCACTACGAACCGAATTCCACCGCCGCAACGCGCGGTCGGTAACTTTCTAGTTTATTAATATTAAAAATAATTTCTTATTAAGGTAGTTTAATAATTTATTTATAAAAATTAGAACTTTACATTAAGGTCTTTATGATAAAAATATATAGTTTAATTAATAATATTTTATTGATAGAATATAGTAATATGTAATATTAATATAATTGTAATGTAAAAAAATATATCTATTTGTAATAATACAAATAGGAATAATAATAATATTAATGATAGTAATAATAGTAATAATAATAATATAAATGTTAATTTTTAAAAAAATTATAATTTGAATAAAGATAATAACTTTACTAAAAATGTTAAGTTTTTATAAAAATTATAGTTTTAATAAAAATGATAACTTTGATAATTGTAGTTATAATGATACTTTTAATAGAAATGACAATAATAATAATAATAATAATAATAATAATAATAATAATAATAATTCTAATAATAATAATAAAAAATGATAATTTTTGTAAAAGTGATAATAATGATAATAATTCTTAAAAATAACAATACTTATTAAGGATAATCATATTAATAATAGTAATGGTATTATAAATAATAATACTTTTGTTAATCATAATAATAATAATGATAATAGCATTTATAAAAATGATAGTAATCCTAATATTAATGATAATAATAATCATGTTATGAATATTAGGGATAATAAAAATTAACATATTAATAACAACAATAATAATAATAATAATAATAATAATAATAATAATAATAATAATAATAATAATAATAATAATAATAATAATAATAATAATAATAATAATAGAAAACTACCTCAAAGAAGTAGCCTTTTTAAAAAAAAATGTCCAAGTCCGGGTTTGAACCCGCGACCTCCCGCTAACCCTATAACAATAAACCAATCATCTATCTCAGCTTTTCTTGATTTAATTCCTTTTCTATCTATCTTTAACCATTTTATCCTGTCTGTTCTACTTCATCTTCTTTTTCTAAAAAAAAAATTGCCACAGTCGAGGCTCGAACCCGAGACCTCTCGATTACACATACACACACTCAACCATTGAACCGTTCATACTTTTTTTGTATAACCTCGCACGCCTAATTATTTGATATGTATGAATTGTTTACAATCTTCCCCATTCTATAGCATCATTTTCCTCTTCACTCACCATCAACTTCGTTATCCATTATCATCATAAATTCGTGACAACAACATCACAGAATCATCTCTGCTTCGTTTACCATTATTAACTTTATTATCATTATAACATCATTAATTTTTACATAACTTTCATCATCATCATCATAAAATCATGACTTCATAATACCATCATCATCATTTAATCTAAGTTATCATCGTCACAGGGCATCACCTTCATAATTTATCATCACCAACTAATAATCATCATAAACATCATTATTCATCTCATTTACGTTTACAGCTCTCACGAAAAATAGAAGTTGAATCTCGTACGGCCCAAAAGTAACTTAAATTATCTAAACCCAATTAGTGACCCAAATTCAAGGTACTAGTCCACTAGCAGGCCTAAACAAAATATGCTTGTATTAATCGGCCCAAGATATAAACAAGTTGACGGTCCCAATTGGAAAACGTATAAAAGTTTAGTTTATTTGCAAGTGTTGCAAGTGGGTTGTTTGCTTTTTTAGTTGTTGTCCATACCTCTTTTTCTTTTAAGAAACCGACAGGAGCAATCAATCAATCATTAACATTCACGTATAACCTCATCACCTTTTATATTTACATCATAAGAACTTGGAAGCAACTAAGGTACTGCAGCAGCAAAAATAGTGTGGTTGTACGTGGTATGTGGGGTTATAATAAATAAGAAGAAAAAAAAGAAAGCAGTCTGCATATGTAGTAGTAGCGAAATAGTAGAAGTGGAAAGAAAGAAAGAAGAAAAATATACAGCAGCAGTGGTCTAGTCATCGGGTTTTACAGGGTTTTCGATAGGAACCAGGAATAGAAGCATTAGTAGCTGCAATTGCATGTTTGGTTTGTTTGATGGCGGGTTTCAAAAGAAAATAGAAAGGATGGTTGTGGACGGTTGTTATAGTGATGGTGATGTTGGTTCTCAACGAGATTAGAGAGGGAGAGAGAGAAAGTGATACTCACGGTGAAGGGTGATGAGGTGATAGGTGGATCATGGTGATTTCGTGGTTAAGCCGCGGGGATCATCGAAGTAGTAAACTTATCAAGTGACGTTAATGATATTGATTACAAATAAGATGAAGTGGGTTTATGTAAGTTCTCAAAGGAAGTAAGTAAAGAAAAGAAAGAATGAAAATGGAATAGCAGTGATGATGGTTGATTATGTCCATGTACGTATGTATATAAGCAATTATGAATCAACTAGTGGGAAACAACAACAGTAATTTAAATGATATAATAATAATTATAATACAATAAAATAAATTAAAACGTGTTACACCAATCTAAACAGAAATCTTGATTTGTTAATATATGCCGACAGTTTTCACGGAATATTATGTCGTACTCTGTTGTTACTTGGCAGACAAAAGTCTTCAGAAAAATCCCATATTTTTAAATTATCTATATTTATTTATTTTGATTATTATGGTATAAAATTCGATCCTTAATTTGTTAAATAAAAATTACATCAATTGTCCCTCTCAATTCTGGGTAAAATATGAAAAGTGTTGAAACTTAACAAATAGTTCCTAATTACATTTTTAATAAGCTTAAAATTTATAACATAAGTTTGAATTTAACTTGCTTAATATCAATCGAAACATCAAACGAGTATTAAAATCATTTAATATTTATTTTTAATTTACTTTATTTATATATAGAGATAGAGATATATTTTAAATAATAGTTATTATAATATCCTATTTTTATTTTATTAATTTTTTTAATAACAACAACATATAATACTTCAAATTATATTTTGAATTATTATTTATATATACATGCACACATATCTATTTACAAGTAATTGTTCGTGAATCGTCGAGAGCAGTCGAATGTCAATTGAATATATGAAACAGTTCAAAATTTTTGAGACTCAACATTACAGATTTTGCTCATCGTATCGAAACCATATAAAGATCAAGTTTAAATTTGGTCGAAAATTTCCGGGTCGTCACATCTGCTACTAAGGTGAACTTCATAGCCCCACTTTTTAACTTTCTTTATATACTTATTTTGAACTTTTGGGGTGAGACATATGCTTGTTTTTAGACTGTTTTACGCTTAGACACAAGTACATGAAAACTTTATTTTGATTAGTTCAAATTGTGCTAACATGCTTTGATTCATGCTAAATCCCTGCCATGATATCGTTAGTTGCTGGAATTTTGACAAGCTTAGTTATTGTGAGTAGCGCTATTGAGAGTGACGTCTCTATTCGGATGACCGCTGGTCAATGGATACATAATAATGATTCAACGACATGAACGTGATGTGTTTAGGGTAACTTATGGTTAGTTTCGATATCATATACCTCAGCACTACTAAAGAACTGATTAAACTTTATAATTAAATCTTGTGGTCTAAAAACTTGTCATAATTATTAAACCTATGTTGTTCACTCAACCATTTTTGGTTGACACCTTAAGCATGTTTTGTCTCAGGCGAAGATTGCTAAAGATTATTTGCTAATTGGACTTTGCTGCTTTTGGAGTCCGCATTTATACATTCATATTATTGTATTAAAACATTTAAGTTCAATTTTAATGACATTACTTCCCGCTGCTTTAAATACATTAGTTTATACTAAAAACATCTCATATAGAGTCATTCTCGTTTATACATACTTGTGTTATGATATTGTGAAGTCATATTTCCCCGACCCTATTTGGGGGTATGACAGAGTGGTATCAGAGCCAGGCCCCGAACCAACGTGCACAGCGAGGACAGGGGGGAGGATTGTAACACCCGTGTTACATCCGTCCCACATCAGTTGGAGAGGGAACGAAGCATGCCTTATAAGGGTGTGGAGACCTTTCCTAGCATGATGCATTTTGGGACCACAAGCGTAACAGATCTCATGAGAACTCTGCAGTTAAGTGTGCTCAGGCGAGAGCACTACCAGGATGGGTGACCTCCTGGGAAAGTGCTCGTCGTGTGTGGTTGCCAAGAAAAATTCGTGCGCCTACGGGTAAAGCAGACAATATCATGCTACATGGAACATTTACCTGGGATGTTACAGATGGTATCAGAGCCAGGTTTGTTATAGAGAACCAGGATTGCATTTTATATGTGTCTTATATGTTAGTTAGGGTGCCTTAGCAATCTATAGGACTATAACCTTTCCTGCCTTAGTTTAAGCACCTTACTTATTTGTCTATATTCTTGCCTTAGTTTAAAGTACGATCCTCATTTCTATGATTGCCTTACTATGCTCTCCTTATATCTTTACCGTCATACCGTGCCTTAGAATCTAGTTGGTACTCCTTCTATGGGATGTCTAGTCATCACCCAATCATCGTTTCGAACACCGAAGGATCTATCTGCACACCTAATTACTCACTTGCTTCATCATCATTATCACTAACTAACCTATAATACCTTTTCTTATCCATTGGTGTTGCTACCTAGTGCACCATAAACTCTTCAACTAATACTATTTTGTGTATTGAAGATCAATGGCAACTCGTGGTGCTAACGCTCTTCCAAATGTTGCTTTGACTCCCGCACAATTTCAACAACTGCTTGCTGCCGCCTAAGGCAATAATAATCAAGGGAACAACCAAGGAAATCCACCTACATCATGCACCTACAAGGAGTTTATGAACTTCAAGCCTCCATCCTTCAATGGAAATGAGGAAGCAGTCGAATTGACTCGTTGGTTCGAAAAACTCGAATCAATCTTTTGTATCTGTAACTGCGCGGAGGTCGACCGAGTGAAGTATGCCACTCATACACTAAGTGGTCTTGCTTTGACTTGGTGGAACGCTTATGCCCAAACTGTAGGGCTAGATGCTGCTAATGCTATTCCATGGGCCGTTGTAAAAAGAATGATGACTGATAAGTTTTGCCCAAGGAACCAAATTCAAAAGCTAGAGGTTGAGTTTTGGGAATTGAAGGTCAATGGTGCCAATATTGAAGCTTATACCAACAGGTTTATAGAGTTGGTTTCATTGTTCCCGGACATGGTGCCCACTGAACAAAAGAAGATTGAGCGATACATAGAAGGTCTTCCTGACGAGATTCAAGGAAATGCTATTGCTGCTAGTAAAGAGACCTTAGATGCAGTGATACTTATGGCTCAAAACTTGATGATGGCTAAGAGGAGAAAGGCCGCGGTTAATAAATAAGCCGAGGCTAAGACTAGTGAAGGTAAAAGGAAATTTGAGCTTACTCAAGAATCAAACCAAGGTTCAAATAAGAAAGTTGCTGAAAATTTAAGAGGAGGTTATTTAGGGAAACAACCTTATTGTAATCGTTGTGAGAAGCACCATTCTAGGTGGTGCAAGGCTGAGTGTACCAAGTGTAAGAAGATTGGTCATATAGCCAAGACTTGTAGGGTTGCAGTTCCTTCAACTGGTACACCTGCAATAAAATCCAACGCAACCGTTCCTACATGCTATGACTGTGGAGAAAAAGGGCATTTTCGCAACCAGTGTCCAAAGAAAAAGGATAACACGGGAAATGCTAAAGGCCGAGCGTTTGTGATGACTGCCGAGGAAGCTCGGGATAATGAGGAAGAAGGGGAAGAGGTACAATGAAGAGTTTTTGACAACTACAGGAGTCATTTAAATTTCTCATAGTGTTCTTCATGTTATCATTTAGTACTTTTATATTTTGGAAGATTTCGTTAAATTTCTGTAATACTCTGGTTATTTTCTTTCAAATGAATGAATGATGATATTTTCTTTTCATTTATTTTCCATTGAATCATTCACCTCGAAGAAGATGAATATTGACTAGATGACATAGTAGTAACCTTATGGAGTGATAAAAGTATGATTTAGTATAATATAATGGCGCTTGATCAGCGTAGTTATATTATGATAAGTCATGCAGAAATCCTAATGGATCATGATAGAAATAAGAACTGATCAACCTTAGGAACATTGTGTACCGTTACCTACTCCTTATCACTATATTGTCAACTAAAATATCAACCCTAGTTATTAAATTATCCTTCACTCATAAATTATCCACGCCCGGTGCTGCACCTATTGCATAGGCATCATACCGATTAGCTCCATCCGAAATGAGGGAATCATCCAATCAACTCCGAGAAGTTTTGGAGAAAAGTTTCATTCGTCTTAGCTTACCTCCGTAAGGAGCACCCGTACTATTTGTTAAGAGGAAAGATGGCACGTTGAGAATGTGTATTGATTACTGAGAACTCAACAAGCTAACAATCAAGAATCATTATCCACTTCCACGTATTGATGACCTATTTGACCAATTGCAAGGGTCAAGTATCTATTCAAAGATTGATCTTAGATCGGGTTATCATCAATTAAGAGTCAAGGAAACTGATGTTTCTAAGACTGCTTTCCGAACTCGTTATAGACACTATGAGTTTCTTGTCATGCCTTTTGGTTTAACCAATGCTCCTGCTGTATTCATGGATCCTATAACCATGCATGCAAACCTTATCTTGATAAATTCGTGATCGTTTCCATTGATGACATCTTAATCTATTCCAAAAATGAGAAAGAGCATGAGCAACATCTGCGATTGATCTAGAGCTCTTAAAGAAGGAACAACTGTATGCCAAGTTTTCCAAGTGTGAACTTTGGCTGTGAACCGTACAATTTCTTAGGCATGTAGTTGATAGTGAAGGAATACATGTCGATCCTATAAAAATTACTGCTATTCATAAATTTTTTGAGAACTAGTCATGGATGAAGTCCATAAGACTAAATATTCTATTCACCCAGGCTCTTTTAGCTGAAATTTCATACAATATCAGCTATCACTCAAGTAGATCCCCACTATAATTAAGTGTAAACTTTGCTTTAACAAAACGTTGACCGAATGGTAATTTTTAGTCAACACTTCCTGTTAATTAAAGATCATACATTTCACATATCAAATCTTAAAAAGTGTTCCGTTGATGACATACTTGTTATTCCCTTGAATGATCTTCGCAATGATGATAAATTGCACTTCACCGAAAAACCTATAGAAGTTATGGATTGAAAGGTTAAACGTTTGAAACAAAGATCTATTCCTGTTGTTAAGGTCCGTTGGAATTCACGAAGAGACCCCGAGCATACCTGGGAACGTGAAGACCAAATGAAACGAAAATATCCACATCTATTCTCACCTGCTGATGCATCCGAGAAGTCTTCCTGAAACTTCGGGACGAAGTTTAAATTAACGGGGAGGTACTATAACAACCCTCACATTTCCATTATGAATTTACTAAATTGCCCTTAGGGTTTCATTGTCTTATTCAGTATACTATCATTAGGGTTGTTATCCGGATATAATAAATAAAGTAATTAATACTAAAACCCTAATATCATTTAAAACCCTAAACCTAACCCTACCTATTAAATACTAAACCTTAATACCATTTAGTATTTAATATTAAACCCGAACCCTAATACTAAATTAATAATATAAACTATATGTATTAAATAAATTATGACTTTATATGAATTAATCTAATAAGAGTTCATATGAACTTAGTAAAAAAATTAATAAAGGTTAGGGATTAATAATTAAATAAAATGTAATTTAAATGTAACTTTAATAATAATGATCATAATAATAATAATAATAATAATAATAATAATAATAATAAAATATATAATATATATATACAACTTAAAATGCCGGTTATAAAAAAAATAAAATAAAATATATAACCATATATATTTCGGCCAAATAAGAGAAAAGATAGGAAAAATTAAACTTGATCTTTTAGTTAAACCAATCCTAGCCAAACTCTAATTCAAGTCCTTGATCTCCAAGCAATTTGGGTGTGATTAGGAAACTAAACTCACCTATAAATACCCTCATGTATTCCAAATTATTCACCACAAATTAAACCCCCAATCCTACTGCATACTAGTCGACTTGTTTTCCTGTTTTTCCTCCAATATAGTCAACTATCTGCACAACCTTTTTCCCTATTTTTCTCGACTAAACCCAGCCTCCCAACAGCTTTCTGCATCGACAATCATAAACTCCACAAGCCTGCTGTTTAGTCGATCAAAAACCCTCTACCTTCACCCTCCTGCATCGACTAAAAACCACCACAAATAGCCTGCTTTTGATCTCCTGTACAGCTTCTGTCTTTCTTGCTGTTAGTCGACAGAAACCCACCACCATCACAGCCCTTCAATCACCTGCTGAACCTGCCTATTTCATCATCATACCTGCTGTTTCTTCTATTTCTGTTTCGCTACCTAACCCACCAAGGAAACCAGCTGTGATGCTTCTGTACCTTCTGTTTTCTGTCAAACAAAGAAGACCCAAACAACCCTCTTTTGGGTGGTGATTTGCTGCAGCAGGTTTCTGTCTAAATTCGCACCACAAACATCATAATCCTTGATCTTAACCTCTTAAGGTATCCCTAATAACCCTAGTTTAATCCTACTTTAATCTCTTAAGGTGTTATCAAGTATTATGTCTAAGTATTGTTAATGAATTGAATATGGTTGAAAGGTTAAGATTGATACATTTAAAAGTAATATAGATAAGTAATTAAATTGATCATGATATAGATTATGTATATGAAAAAGATTAAAATTATTATGATTGTGAAGTATTAGTAAATTGGTAATTAATAAGTATAAGATTATGATTATGATTATAGATAAAGAATATGATTAATAATAATAATAATAATTGTATGATTATGATTTTTGTAAGTGTAATAAAAGATTAAGATCACGAGTCTTGTAGGAATAATGATAATGATTATGATTTTATGTAAGTGAATATAAACAAGTATGAATATGAGTTAAGTATGATTAAAAAGATTAGGGTTTGATTAATAAGCTAGTTAATAACAATAGTTCAAGATTAAGATTATGAATAAGATATTGAATTAGTTTATGATTATGATAAGTGATGTATTGTATTAAAGTTGTTAAGTTATGATTTTATGTTTAGTAAAGAATAATGATAATAATAATACATGTGCATGCATGCATGCATACGTATGTATGTATGTATATATAAGTAGGTATATATATATATGTGTGTGTGTGTGTATATATAAATATATACATACGTGTATATGTAAGTGTATATATGTATGTATATGTACGTGTGTATGTATGTATGAATGAGTATTATGAAAGTATTATATAAAGTTAGTAAATATAATAATAAAAAGTAATAAGTGTGTATATATATATGTATCATCTTACACATATATATATGTAACACCTACACCTAATATATATGTATAAACCATATGGTTATGAATACATACATGTATAATAAAAATAAAGAATATATATGTATATGTATGTATCACATAGAAGTATAATTATATATGTAACATATAATGATAAGTATACATAATAGTTGATTAAAGTAAATTATATAATACTATTATTAGTATAACTTATACACCTAACTATATAGTAACACTTAATTACACTAAATATATTATCACTATTATATATATAACTAATAAGTATATTAATAACTTGTTATGTGTATACACTTAACGTGAAGGTTATAATTAAAGATAACGTACAAAGACTACAAACATCACATGACTTAGATTCTGGTCAAGAGATCCTGGGCCGCTCGGTAACAATAGATCATTCGAGTGACTTGTATGGTAGCAACGAAGTTTGGGCGAGATTGTACAACATCTTTGTTAAGAGTTATAACCCAAAATTCTTAAATTAGAAGCTTACTATAAGTGGAAGCATTCCATAAATATTAGGTTTCCAAATATAGAAACTTTTGAGAAATAGTAACTTTTCTCAAGAAAATGGTCACTGTTAATATAGTTTACTATATTAATAAACAAACTTATGTCTATTAGACATTAACTAATTAAACATTATATCTCTAGGTTGAGATCTCCGATTACATACTCCGTTTTTACTACTTGTGTGGAATATCTACCTGCTACTAAGGTGAACTTCATAGCCCCACTTTTTAACTTTCTTTATATACTTATTTTGAACTTTTGGGGTGAGACACATGCTTGTTTTCAAACTGTTTTACGCTTAGAGACAAGTACATGAAAACTTTATTTTGATTAGTTCACACTGTGCTAAAATGCTTTGATTCATGCTAAATCCCTGCCATGATATCGTTAGTTGCTAGAATTTTGGCAAGCTTAGTTATTGTGAGTAGCGCTATTGAGAGTGACGTCTCTATCCGGATGACCGCTGGTCAATGGATACATAATAATGATTCAACGACACGAACGTGATGTGTTTAGGGTAACTTATGGTTAGTTTCGATATCATATACCTCAGCACTACTAACGAACTGATTAAACTTTATAATTAAATCTTGTGGTCTAAAAACTTGTTATAATTATTAAACCTATGTTGTTCACTCAACCATTTTTGGTTGACACCTTAAGCATGTTTTGTCTCAGGTGAAGATTGCTAAAGATTATTTGCTATTTGAACTTTGCTGCTTTTGGAGTCCGCATTTATACATTCATATTATTGCATTAAAACATTTATGTTTAATTGTAATGACATTACTTCCCGCTGCTTTAAATACATTAGTTTATACTAAAAACATCTCATATAGAGTCGTTCTCGTTTATACATACTTGTGTTATGATATTGTGAAGTCATATTTCCCCGGCCCTATTTGGGGGTATGACAGATATTGATATTAAAATTGTTGATAAACCTTTTTTTTTTAACTTGAAAATTTTAAAAAAATTGGATTATTTTTTTGCCTATCGTACTCATCTATGTAGAATTCAAAATAAAGATTTTTAATAATGAAGTTTTTCCCCCATTTCTTGAACCAAGCACCATAAAAAGTAATGATTATACCCATTCAATTCCTATAATATTCTCTTTCTCATTCCCTTATTTGAACCATGCCCTTAGTTATATGGTTTGAATAACATTCACTTCTCTTTATCGTGTTCAAGCAAGATGGTAGGAAAAAATGAATTTGATGTGAATCTAAAAATCTGTTTTAGAACATTTAGTATTTAGTTAATTAAATTAATATGAAACTAGTAATTTTATCATGCCTATCAAATGAAGCAGAGTATGAAGTATGGTCGCAACGACTAGCGAGCCTCTATGGCTGAGTTATATTTTAGTGACTTGCACACTCAAGCTCTACTTCCAATTACACTCTCCCATGAAAATAAATGTGTTCAAATATTGTTGAATACGAATCCTTATTTTCATGATCGCTCGTAGCATTTGAAAATGTGAAGATATATTTTCATTTTACTAAAGACAAAATTCAAAATGGTCTCTTGCAAACTACTTATACTCCATCCCATTTTCAATTAACTAATGTTATGACAAAATCTCTTAATGGAATTCAACATTCTAACTCTTGCTTCCAAGTTGGGTGTTAATTACCCTTCACCTTATGAATTTTAGGACTGTATAAATACATGAACTGAAACTCTAACCAGTCAGTAGTTGTAGCTTTATGTTAGTTTTATACACAGTTAGATAATGGAGGGACCAAACTTGAAAGCTTAACTGAGTTATCTTCTTAATAACTAGTTTGATAAAGTTCAACTTTCAATTACACTCTCCCATGACAATAAATTTGTTCAAATGTTGAATGCAAATGTTGAACAATATTTACACAAATTGAGAGATTGATTGTAATTTTACTATTAAGGATAAAGTTCAAGTTTTAATTTTTGCCACTGGTCTATCGAGAGTGAACGAGAAATTCTCAATGAAAAAAGTGCTCTCTGAACCGAACGTGAAAGTCCTTTTCAAAAGATGGTTTCTTGCAAACTACTTATATTCCATCCCATTTTCAATTAGCCGATCTTATGACAAAAGCTTATAATGAAATTCAACATTCAGTTTTTGTTTTCAAGTTGGGTGTCAATAAACCACTGTTGGAAAATTACGGTCTCACTAATTCCCAACAACCGCCCAATGAAAAATAGTAAAGAAATAAGAACAATCCACAACACAAGAATTTAACATGAAAACTCCAAAACAGGAGAAAAACCACGGACCTCCAAAGAGAGAAATACACTATATCACAAATTGTTACAATGATATAGACAACTCTCTTAAGCAAACTACACTCTCCAAAGTATTTAACTAATACAACTCTCAAACAAGGGTAAGAAAGAAAGAAATAATCAAATACTTAAAGTGTATTGATTGGTGCAAGTTGGAATGATGCCCATGACCTCCTTTTTTAACCAAGTCATCCACCTTCAACTTCTTTCTCCCACCGATGTGGGATAACATCCTTCACAAAGTAACTGATGTGCAAAAGGGTGTAGTGCTTAATTTGCTTCTCAAACTTTTAAGTTTATAAAACCTTTTAAATGACTTTTAACACCCTAACGAGTAACAAGACCCGGTCAGATGTAGTATTTTAGGTTATCGTCCCAATAGAGCGTGGAAGCAGATAAGAGTTGTTTTATTATATAGCTTAGCTCTTATTAAAGAACTAAAGATAGATTTTTATGTGTTTTTATGGGATAGATTCTTATCTCTTAGGAAAGAGATGATTTAATATAAACAAAATTACAAAGTATAAAACAATAAATAAAGATTTAAAATAAACAATTATAAAAGAGAAGTGATTACAAGGACGTGTGAATCATAAGGGAATTGTATTAATTATTTCATAACTTATATTAACAAATAGCAAGATAACAATCATAGACCAATCATTATCCCTGAAAGATTTAGCTAAATGTCGCATATCATTCATAAGGTAGGACCTAAAGCATACATTAACTAAGTGATGTTCATAGCTAATGTCTTCATTCATGGCATTCAAATAATCACATGATAAATATTACCTAAACCTGATGTGGATCCAAGGCAACATTTAATTAGACTGACAAATTATATAAGCTAATAAACTTAATTAGATCAACTCAAGTTACTAGCTGAAAATTAATCTTAATCAAGTTCTCATGCAATTGACAATTAACACACATAAACAAAGGTTCTTCGATTAAGCCGAACAATAATGAATTCTATTATATAAGTGTGATTCAAGTTCAACTAGTTGTATAACTACCAATGATGTTTACCTAATTTGCATGCAATCCAAACACTATACTTGATGGACTAGATCTAAACAAGTGATATGAATCGAATATAAGATCATAGAATCAATGACTAGTTAATCCTAGATTTATAATATTTAATCATTAAACATGGCAAACAAGTTATTGAATCATGGCACACATAAACAGTTTAAATAATCATCACAGAAACATAAACATACAGATCTGGAAACGAACCAGAAACTGTACGGACTGAAGCACGAAGCCGGCGGCTTGGCTCAGCCAAGCCGGCGGCTTGGACTGAGGAAGCCAGCGGCTTCATCTATTTTCCCATATGTTCACAGTTTTCGTCCAAGTAACCACTATGAACGTTTAGTTCATAGTTGGAGACGAACAGAAGCAGTTAAATATAAATAAAGACATAATTGAAAAGATACAATAAAGTAAATAGGATTATAACTTACAAATTAATAAAGAGAAATAAGAAAAACTGCATTAATCTTGAATTAAACTTGAATCCAATGCAACAAAGTAACTTTACATTGAAAATAAAACCTAAACTAACCCTAAACTACAGAATTTCGAAAGTTAAGAGTGAAATAATGAAAAGGTACATTGAAAACTGTAGGATTCGGCCAGTATTTATAGACCTCGAAAACCATGCCAAGCCGGCGGCTTCGTGCCAAGCCGGCGGCTTCGTGCCAAGCCGGCGGCTTCCCATGGCGGTGACTTTTTCTCTAATCAAAACTTGATCATAACGCCCAAGAAAACGCATTTTAGGTCCAAGTCGGCGGCTTCGGATGTCAAGCCGGCGGCTTCACTTCAGATCTGAGCTTGAAGGCTAAGAAAAACTTGCACGACAAAATGTTAACTTTTTGATCGAAGCCGGTGGCTTCCCTTGGCCAAGCCGGCGGCTTCCCTTTGACCAAGCTGGTGGATTCCTCCATTTTGTTGTAGAATTTACTGTTACTGCCATTTTGACAGGTGGCTCATTGAAAACGGAGTTCGGATGCTCAGGATATGGCCAAAACCGTGACAACACGCAGATTTTCAGCATCTCTTCAATACTTAGTTCCCTTTTCTCGTTTTTAGTCCTGTTTTAACACATTTCTAAAACAAAACATTAAAATACCCTTTTCCCGTTTTTAGCCATTTTTGTGTGTTTTAGTATCAAAATGACTTTAAAATACCAAAATAACTCCTCAAAATGTATTCAAAAACATGTATAATTTAGGAGTTATAAATCCCCCACACTTAAGCTTTTGCTTGTCCTCAAGCAAATAAATATTTAAACATTTAAAACTATACTCCCTTAGGCATTTTTATCAAACGTCGTATTTAATGAGATGTTTTGACAATACTTTGGTTAATCTTGTGTTTTCAACCAGAAATTATCTTCAAAAATCTTTTAAAATATTAACACTTATATATGAATTTCACCTAGGTAATGTATTAAAAGAAATATTAAATGGGTAGTTTATATCGGAATTTGGTTTATCAGGGTGGTCATGACACAGATAAAATTGGTTTAAAAGCGGAAGCAAAATGCAAAGTCAAAAAGATGTCTAATCATTAGAGTTTAGTTATTATTATAAGAACTAGTCTGAACCAGACCAAAGAGTACAAGTGGTCCTAATGTTCATTAATCAGATTTATACAACAGTTGGTTATTATTGGACTCTTTTATTTTCTAACTAGAGCTTTTATAAGTGTGTGGTTCATTGTAACTCTTTTCTTTCACTCTCATTACTCCTTTTGGCCTTCATTGGGCTCTTTTACTTTTCATTTCTTGCTTTCATGCTTAGCATTAGCTTTACATTTGGCAATTTTTTTTCTAAATTAGCCCTCATTGGGACTCTTTTATTGCCTTAGTGGTCCATGCTTATTATGCCATATGGTAGTGGCTATAAGTTTGCAATCATTTCACAATATTTGGCATTTACTTCTTATCTTAAACAAGTAGTCCGATCTCGAAGTTGAGAGTAGTTCTATTAGCTTTAAGATTAGATTAATGAAAAGACATAAGTTTGACTAAGAATTTATACTTCCAAATATATAGGGTTAGGAATGGGAATTTGGTTTAATTGGGTTTTTATCTAAAGGTTAAGATTTCTAATGGTAACTAATTGTATCTAGCACACATACTGGGTGCTAACGACCTGGGTACTGGCTTAAAAGGGTGTAAATTAAAAAGGCTAACATAAATTTAAAATCCTAGATATTTCTTTATCATTTACATTACCTTGAATATAGGTGTTTTATATTTCTTTATAATTTATTCCATCTCAAAATTTAAAAATTTCACCATATTAGGGAGTTTAAAAAAAAAACTAGTTACTTTTAAGGGTATAAATTATTAATCAAAAAGCAACAGTTTTTTATATGTAGGACAAACAAAATCAAGTGTGATCATAAAAACCTCATTTTATTAGTATTTCTTTAACAATTTGAAAAATTTATCGTGTGTTTTTAATTAAGTGAAGAATTCACTTTCCTCCCCCACACTTATTTCATGCAATGTCCTCACTTGCATGAATTTATACTATAACGATAAAATAAAGGAAGGCAAAAATTTAAAAGTAAAAGGGAGAGAAAACATCACAGGGTTTTATGAGCTGCATGCGAAAGGATGAGCGTGAAGATCAGCATGCGCCAGTCAGCTTTGAATACTACTCATAGATGGCTAACATACGAAACATAACACAAAACATGCTTATTGATTAGTGAGTCAAAAGCTTGACTCATCCCCATTTAAATTTTTTCTTAGTGGGGTTTAACTGTAGTGACCCGAACTTTTCCATGTTTATATATATATATATATTAAATGAAATTGTTATTTACATGATTAAGTGTTTCCAACATATTAAGCAATCAAACTTGTTAAAACTTGTTAATTGAAATAGGTTTCATATAGACAATTGACCACCCAAGTTTATCGGTGATTCACGAACGTTAAAACTTGTAAAAACTATATGATGACATATATATGGTTATATATATAGTTAACATGATATTATGATAAGTAAAAATATCATTAAGTATATTAATAATGAACTACATATGTAAAAACAAGACTACTAACTTAATGATTTTGAAACGAGACATATATGTAACGATTATCGTTGTAACGACATTTAATGTATATATATCATATTAAGAGATATTCGTACATCATAATATCATGATAATATAATAATTTAAAATCTCATTTGATATTATAAACATTGGGTTAACAACATTTAACAAGATCGTTAACCTAAAGGTTTCAAAACAACACTTACATGTAACGACTAACGATGACTTAACGACTCAGTTAAAATGTATATACATGTAGTGTTTTAATATGTATTCATACACTTTTGAAAGACTTCAAGACACTTATCAAAATACTTCTACTTAACAAAAGTGCTTACAATTACATCCTCGTTCAGTTTCATCAACAATTCTACTCGTATGCACCCGTATTCGTACTCGTACAATACACAGCTTTTAGATGTATGTACTATTGGTATATACACTCCAATGATCAGCTCTTAGCAGCCCATGTGAGTCACCTAACGCATGTGGAAACCATCATTTGGCAACTAGCATGAAATATCTCATAAAATTACAAAAAATATGAGTAATCATTCATGACTTATTTATATGAAAACAAAATTACATATCCTTTATATCTAATCCATACACCAACAACCAAAAACACCTAAAAACACTTTCATTCTTCAATTTTCTTCATCTAATTGATCTCTCTCAAGTTCTATCTTCAAGTTCTAAGTGTTCTTCATAAATTCTACAAGTTCTAGTTTCATAAAATCAAGAATAGTTCCAAGTTTGCTAGTTTACTTCCAATCTTGTAGAGTGATCATCCAACCTCAAGAAATCTTTCTTATTTATAGTAAGATATCTTTCTAATACAAGGTAATACTCATATTCAAACTTTGATTCAATTTCTATAACTATAACAATCTTATTTCGAGTGAAAATCTTACTTGAACTATTTTCGTGTCATGATTCTGCTTCAAGAACTTTCAAGCCATCCAAGGATCCTTTGAAGCTAGATCCATTTTTCTCATTTCCAGCAGCTTTATCCAGAAAACTTGAGGTAGTAATGATGTTCATAACATCATTCGATTCTACATATAAAGCTATCTTATTCGAAGGTTTAAACTTGTAATCACTAGAACATAGTTTAGTTAATTCTAAACTTGTTCGCAAACAAAAGCTAATCCTTCTAACTTGACTTTTAAAATCAACTAAACACATGTTCTATATCTATATGATATGCTAACTTAATGATTTAAAACCTGGAAACACGAAAAACACCGTAAAACCGGATTTACGCCGTCGCAGTAACACCGCGGGCTGTTTTGGGTTAGTTAATTAAAAACTATGATAAACTTTGATTTAAAAGTTGTTCTTCTTGGAAAATGATTTTTCTTATGAACATGAAACTATATCCAAAAATCATGGTTAAACTCAAAGTGAAAGTATGTTTTCTAAAATGGTCATCTAGACGTCGTTCTTTCGACTGAAATGACTACCTTTACAAAAACGACTTGTAACTTATATTTCCGACTATAAACCTATACCTTTTCTGTTTAGATTCATAAAATAGATTTCAATATGAAACCATAGCAATTTGATTCACTCAAAACGGATTTAAAATGAAGAAGTTATGGGTAAAACAAGATTGGATAATTTTTCTTGTTGTAGCAACGTGAAAATTGGTAACAAATCTATATTAATCATATCCTAGCTAACTTATATTGTATTATACATGTATTCTAATATATTATGTAATCTTGGGATACCATAGACACGTATGCAAATGTTTTGACATATCATATGAAATGTCCCGTTCTTATTGATTAAAAACGTTCCATATTAATTGATTTCGTTGCGAGGTTTTGACCTCTATATGAGACGTTTTTCAAAGACTGCATTCATTTTTAAAACAAACCATAACCTTTATTTCATAAATAAAGGTTTAAAAAGCTTTACGTAGATTATCAAATAATGATAATCTAAAATATCCTGTTTACACACGACCATTACATAATGGTTTACAATACAAATATGTTACATCGAAATCAGTTTCTTGAATGCAGTTTTTACACAATATCATACAAACATGGACTCCAAATCTTGTCCTTATTTTAGTATGCAACAGCGGAAGCTCTTAATATTCACCTGAGAATAAACATGCTTTAAACGTCAACAAAAATGTTGGTGAGTTATAGGTTTAACCTATATATATCAAATCATAATAATAGACCACAAGATTTCATATTTCAATACACATCCCATACATAGAGATAAAAATCATTCATATGGTGAACACCTGGTAACCGACAATAACAAGATGCATATATAAGAATATCCCCATCATTCCGGGACACCCTTCGGATATGATATAAATTTCGAAGTACTAAAGCATCCAGTACTTTGGATGGGGTTTGTTAGGCCCAATAGATCTATCTTTAGGATTCGCGTCAATTAGGGTGTCTGTTCCCTAATTCATAGATTACCAGACTTAATAAAAAGGGGCATATTCGATTTCGATAATTCAACCATAGAATGTAGTTTCATGTACTTGTGTCTATTTTGTAAATCATTTATAAAACCTGCATGTATTCTCATCCCAAAAATATTAGATTTTAAAAGTGGGACTATAACTCACTTTCACAGATTTTTACTTCGTCGGGAAGTAAGACTTGGCCACTGGTTGATTCACGAACCTATAACAATATATACATATATATCAAAGTATGTTCAAAATATATTTACAACACTTTTAATATATTTTGATGTTTTAAGTTTATTAAGTCAGCTGTCCTCGTTAGTAACCTACAACTAGTTGTCCACAGTTAGATGTACAGAAATAAATCGATAAATATTATCTTGAATCAATCCACGACCCAGTGTATACGTATCTCAGTATTGATCACAACTCAAACTATATATATTTTGGAATCAACCTCAACCCTGTATAGCTAACTCCAACATTCACATATAGAGTGTCTATGGTTGTTCCGAAATATATATAGATGTGTCGACATGATAGGTCGAAACATTGTATACGTCTCTATGGTATCTCAAGATTACATAATATATAATACAAGTTGATTAAGTTATGGTTGGAATAGATTTGTTACCAATTTTCACGTAGCTAAAATGAGAAAAATTATCCAATCTTGTTTTACCCATAACTTCTTCATTTTAAATCCGTTTTGAGTGAATCAAATTGCTATGGTTTCATATTGAACTCTATTTTATGAATATAAACAAAAAAAAGTATAGGTTTCTAGTCGGAAAAATAAGTTACAAGTCATTTTTGTAAAGGTAGTCATTTCAGTCGAAAGAACGACGTCTAGATGACCATTTTAGAAAACATACTTCCACTTTGAGTTTAACCATAATTTTTGGATATAGTTTCATGTTCAAAATAAAAATCATTTTCTCAGAATAACAACTTTTAAATCAAAGTTTATCATAGTTTTTAATTAACTAACCCAAAACAGCCCGCGGTGTTACTACGACGGCGTAAATCCGGTTTTACGGTGTTTTTCGTGTTTCCAGGATTTAAATCATTAAGTTAGCATATCATATAGATATAGAACATGTGTTTAGTTGATTTTAAAAGTCAAGTTAGAAGGATTAACTTTTGTTTGCGAACAAGTTTAGAATTAACTAAACTATGTTCTAGTGATTACAAGTTTAAACCTTCGAATAAGATAGCTTTATATGTATGAATCGAATGATGTTATGAACATCATTACTACCTTAAGTTCCTTGGATGAACCTACTGGAAAAGAGAAAAATGGATCTAGCTTCAATGGATCCTTGGATGGCTCAAAGTTCTTGAAGCAAAATCATGACACGAAAACAAGTTCAAGTAAGATCATCACTTGAAATAAGATTGTTATAGTTATAGAAATTGAACCAAAGTTTGAATATGATTATTACCTTGTATTAGAATGATAACCTACTGTAAGAAACAAAGATTTCTTGAGGTTGGATGATCACCTTACAAGATTGGAAGTGAGCTAGCAAACTTGAAAGTATTCTTGATTTTATGAAACTAGAACTTTTGGAATTTATGAAGAACACTTAGAACTTGAAGATAGAACTTGAGAGAGTTCAATTAGATGAAGAAAATTGAAGAATGAAAGTGTTTGTAGGTGTTTTTGGTCGTTGGTGTATGGATTAGATATAAAGGATATGTAATTTTGTTTTCATGTAAATAAGTCATGAATGATTACTCATATTTTTGTAATCTTATGAGATATTTCATGCTAGTTGCCAAATGATGGTTCCCACATGTGTTAGGTGACTCACATGGGCTGCTAAGAGCTGATCATTGGAGTGTATATACCAATAGTACATACATCTAAAAGCTGTGTATTGTACGAGTACGAATACGGGTGCATACGAGTAGAATTGTTGATGAAACTGAACGAGAATGTAATTGTAAGCATTTTTGTTAAGTAGAAGTATTTTGATAAGTGTATTGAAGTCTTTCAAAAGTGTATAAATACATATTAAAACACTACATGTATATACATTTTAACTGAGTCGTTAAGTCATCGTTAGTCGTTACATGTAAGTGTTGTTTTGAAACCTTTAGGTTAACGATCTTGTTAAATGTTGTTAACCCAATGTTTATAATATCAAAAGAGATTTTAAATTATTATATTATCATGATATTATGATGTACGAATATCTCTTAATATGATATATATACATTAAATGTCGTTACAACGATAAACGTTACATATATGTCTCGTTTCAAAATCATTAAGTTAGTAGTCTTGTTTTTACATATGTAGTTCATTGTTAATATAATTAATGATATGTTTACTTATCATAATATCATGTTAACTATATATATAACCATATATATGTCATCATATAGTTTTTTTTACAAGTTTTAACGTTCGTGAATCACCGGTCAACTTGGGTGGTCAATTGTCTATATGAAACCTATTTCAATTAATCAAGTCTTAACAAGTTTGATTGCTTAACATGTTGGAAACATTTAATCATGTAAATATCAATCTCAATTAATATATATAAACATGGAAAAGTTCGGGTCACTACAGTACCTACCCGTTAAATAAATTTCGTCCCGAAATTTTAAGCTGTTGAAGGTGTTGACGAATCTTCTGGAAATAGATGCGGGTATTTCTTCTTCATCTGATCTTCACGCTCCCAGGTGAACTCGGGTCCTCTACGAGCATTCCATCGAACCTTAACAATTGGTATCTTGTTTTGCTTAAGTCTTTTAACCTCACGATCCATTATTTCGACGGGTTCTTCGATGAATTGAAGTTTTTCGTTGATTTGGATTTCATCTAACGGAATAGTGAGATCTTCTTTAGCAAAACATTTCTTTAAATTCGAGACGTGGAAAGTGTTATGTACAGCCGCGAGTTGTTGAGGTAACTCTAGTCAGTAAGCTACTGGTCCGACACGATCAATAATCTTGAATGGTCCAATATACCTTGGATTTAATTTCCCTCGTTTACCAAATCGAACAACGCCTTTCCAAGGTGCAACTTTAAGCATGACCATCTCTCCAATTTCAAATTCTATATCTTTTCTTTTAATGTCAGCGTAGCTCTTTTGTCGACTTTGGGCGGTTTTCAACCGTTGTTGAATTTGGATGATCTTCTCGGTAGTTTCTTGTATAATCTCCGGACCCGTAATCTGTCTATCCCCCACTTCACTCCAACAAATCGGAGACCTGCACTTTCTACCATAAAGTGCTTCAAACGGCGCCATCTCAATGCTTGAATGGTAGCTGTTGTTGTAGGAAAATTCTGCTAACGGTAGATGTCGATCCCAACTGTTTCCGAAATCAATAACACATGCTCGTAGCATGTCTTCAAGCGTTTGTATCGTCCTTTCGCTCTGCCCATCAGTTTGTGGATGATAGGCAGTACTCATGTCTAGACGAGTTCCTAATGCTTGCTGTAATGTCTGCCAGAATCTTGAAATAAATCTGCCATCCCTATCAGAGATAATAGAGATTGGTATTCCATGTCTGGAGACGACTTCCTTCAAATACAGTCGTGCTAACTTCTCCATCTTGTCATCTTCTCTTATTGGTAGGAAGTGTGCTGATTTGGTGAGACGATCAACTATTACCCAAATAGTATCAAAACCACTTGCAGTCCTTGGCAATTTAGTGATGAAATCCATGGTAATGTTTTCCCATTTCCATTCCAGGATTTCGGGTTGTTGAAGTAGACCTGATGGTTTCTGATGCTCAGCTTTGACCTTAGAACACGTCAAACATTCTCCTACGTATTTAGCAACATCGGCTTTCATACCCGGCCACCAAAAATGTTTCTTGAGATCCTTGTACATCTTCCCCGTTCCAGGATGTATTGAGTATCTGGTTTTATGAGCTTCTCTAAGTACCATTTCTCTGATATCTCCAAATTTTGGTACCCAAATCCTTTCAGCCCTATACCGGGTTCCGTCTTCCCGAATATTAAGATGCTTCTCCGATCCTTTGGGTATTTCATCCTTTAAATTTCCCTCTTTTAAAACTCCTTGTTGCGCCTCCTTTATTTGAGTAGTAATGTTATTATGAATCATTATATTCATAGATTTTACTCGAATGGGTTCTCTGTCCTTCCTGCTCAAGGCATCGGCTACCACATTTGCCTTCCCCGGGTGGTAACGAATCTCAAAATCGTAATCATTCAATAATTCAATCCACCTACGCTGCCTCATATTCAGTTGTTTCTGATTAAATATGTGTTGAAGACTTTTGTGGTCGGTATATATAATACTTTTGACCCCATATAAGTAGTGCCTCCAAGTCTTTAATGCAAAAACAACCGCGCCTAATTCCAAATCATGCGTCGTATAATTTTGTTCGTGAATCTTCAATTGTCTAGACGCATAAGCAATCACCTTCGTTCGTTGCATTAATACACAACCGAGACCTTGCTTTGATGCGTCACAATAAATCACAAAATCATCATTCCCTTCAGGCAATGACAATATAGGTGCCGTAGTTAGCTTTTTCTTCAATAACTGAAACGCTTTCTCTTGTTCATCATTCCATTCAAATTTCTTCCCTTTATGCGTTAATGCAGTCAAGGGTTTTGCTATTCTGGAAAAGTCTTGGATGAACCTTCTGTAGTAACCAGCTAGTCCTAAAAACTGGCGTATGTGTTTCGGAGTTTTCGGGGTTTCCCACTTTTCAACAGTTTCTATCTTTGCCGGATCCACCTTAATACCTTCTTTGTTCACTATGTGACCGAGGAATTGAACTTCTTCCAACCAAAATGCACACTTTGAAAACTTAGCGTACAATTCTTCCTTCCTCAATACTTCTAACACCTTTCTCAAATGTTCACCGTGTTCTTGGTCATTCTTTGAGTAAATAAGTATGTCATCAATGAAAACAATGACAAACTTGTCAAGGTATGGTCCACACACTCGGTTCATAAGGTCCATGAACACAGCTGGTGCATTAGTTAAACCAAACGGCATGACCATAAACTCGTAATGACCGTAACGTGTTCTGAAAGCAGTCTTTGGAATATCATCTTCTTTCACTCGCATTTGATGATACCCGGAACGTAAGTCAATCTTTGAATAAACAGACGAGCCTTGTAGTTGATCAAATAAGTCGTCGATTCTCGGTAGTGGGTAGCGGTTCTTGATGGTAAGTTTGTTCAACTCTCGGTAGTCGATACACAACCTGAATGTACCATCTTTCTTCTTGACAAACAAAACAGGAGCTCCCCACGGTGATGTGCTTGGTCGAATGAAACCACGCTCTAAAAGTTCTTGTAATTGGCTTTGCAGTTCTTTCATCTCGCTGGGTGCGAGTCTGTAAGGAGCACGAGCTATTGGTGCAGCTCCTGGTACAAGATCTATTTGAAATTCAACGGATCGATGTGGGGGTAATCCCGGTAATTCTTTCGGAAATACATCGGGAAATTCTTTTGCAATGGGAACATCATTGATGCTCTTTTCTTCAGTTTGTACTTTCTCGACGTGTGCTAGAACAGCATAGCAACCTTTTCTTATTAGTTTTTGTGCCTTCAAATTACTAATAAGATGTAGCTTCGTGTTGCCCTTTTCTCCGTACACCATTAAGGGTTTTCCTTTATCTCGTATAATGCGAATTGCATTTTTGTAACAAACGATCTCCGCTTTCACTTCTTTCAACCAGTCCATACCGATTATCACATCAAAACTCCCTAACTCTACTGGTATCAAATCAATCTTAAATGTTTCGCTAACCAGTTTAATTTCTCGATTCCGACATATATTATCTGCTGAAATTAATTTACCATTTGCTAATTCGAGTAAAAATTTACTATCCAAAGGCGTCAATGGACAACTTAATTTAGCACAAAAATCTCTACTCATATAGCTTCTATCCGCACCCGAATCAAATAAAACGTAAGCAGATTTATTGTCAATAAGAAACGTACCCGTAACAAGCTCCGGGTCTTCCTGTGCCTCTACCGCATTAATATTGAAAACTCTTCCACGGCCTTGTCCATTCGTGTTCTCCTGGTTCGGGCAATTTCTAATAATGTGGCCTGGTTTTCCACATTTATAACAAACTACATTGGCATAACTTGCTCCGACACTACTTGCTCCGCCATTACTCGTTCCGACACCATTTGTTCCTTTCGTTCTATTAACCCCTGGTCCGTAGACCTCACACTTCGTCGCGCTATGACCATTTCTTTTACACTTGTTGCAAAATTTGGTGCAGAACCCCGAGTGATTCTTTTCACACCTTTGGCATAGCTGCTTCTGATTGTTGTTGTTGTTGCGGTTATTATTGTTGTTGGGATGATTGTTGTAGTTGCTGTTGTTATTATTGTTGTTGTTGTTGGGCCGTTTGTTGTAGTTGCGATTGATGTTGCGATTGTTGGGATAATTGTTGCGATTATTGTTGTAATTGCTGTTGTTGTTGTATTGGTGATTCTTATCACCGTTTTCCTCCCACTTTCTTTTGACTTGCTTCACATTGGCCTCTTCAGCAGTCTGTTCTTTAATTCTTTCTTCAATCTGGTTCACGAGTTTGTGAGCCATTCTACATGCCTGTTGTATGGAGGTGGGCTCGTGTGAACTTATATCTTCTTGGATTCTTTCCGGTAATCCTTTCACAAATGCGTCGATCTTCTCTTCCTCATCTTCGAATGCTCCCGGACACAATAGGCACAATTCTGTGAATCGTCTTTCGTACGTGGTAATATCAAATCCTTGGGTTCGTAACCCTCTAAGTTCTGTCTTGAGCTTATTGACCTCGGTTCTCGGACGGTACTTCTCGTTCATCAAGTGCTTGAATGCTGACCACGGTAGTGCGTACGCATCGTCTTGTCCCACTTGCTCTAGATAGGTATTCCACCATGTTAACGCAGAACCTGTGAAGGTATGCGTAGCGTACTTCACTTTGTCCTCTTCAGTACACTTACTTATGGCAAACACCGATTCGACCTTCTCGGTCCACCGTTTCAATCCGATCGGTCCTTCGGTTCCATCAAATTCCAAAGGTTTACAGGCAGTGAATTCTTTGTAGGTGCATCCTACACGATTTCCTGTACTGCTAGATCCAAGGTTATTGTTGGTATGTAGCGCAGCCTGTACTGCGGCTATGTTTGAAGCTAGAAAAGTACGGAATTCCTCTTCATTCATATTCACGGTATGTCGAGTAGTCGGTGCCATTTCCTTCAAAATAGTCAAATGGAACAAGTTAATCATACAGAATATTAAGAGTAGTTAATAGTATTTCGTAGCATAATATGAACTCATTTATAAAAGCTTTTTCTTCATATTAGCATTTTATAAGTTTAAATTCGGGTAGTACTTACCCGTTAAGTTCATACTTAGTAGCTAATATACAATTCAACTACTTCAATTCTATATGAAAAACTGATTATAATAATATTTCGCGTTCAAACTTTTACACAATATTTTACAAACTTACAATACCGCTTATTTTACATAAAGCATGAAATATAGCACACAATAACTTTGATACAAGATAGTTGTGAAGATAATTCTAGCTAGTACACAAGTCGTTCGGCAAAGGCAATAAAGACACGTAATTCATACGTCCAGAAACAAGTCATGCATTCTGGTTTTACTAGGACCACTTCCCATCCTTGGTCTTGTGCAACATAACCGTTATGGTCGTTGATAAGACAGCGTGTTGTAACGTCGTCAAAGGGACGAGGGTTACGTAATGTCCAACAGTCCCGTAATAATCTAAAAACCTCATTTCTTACCCCAATTACCGACTCCGTCACTTGTGGAAACGTTTTGTTTAATAGTTGTAGCCCGATGTTCTTGTTCTCACTTTGGTGAGAAGCGAACATTACTAATCCGTAAGCATAACATGCTTCTTTATGTTGCATGTTAGCCGCTTTTTCTAAATCACGAAGTCCAATATTCGGATATATTGAGTCAAAATAATTTCTTAACCCGTTGCGTAAAATAGCATTTGGGTTCCCCGCAATATATGCGTCAAAGTAAACACATCGTAACTTATGGGTTTCCCAATGTGATATCCCCCATCTTTCAAACGAAAGTCTCTTATAAACCAAGACATTCTTGGAACGTTCTTCGAATGTCTTACAAACTGATCTCGCCTTAAATAGTTGTGCCGAAGAATTCTGGCCGACTCTAGACAAGATTTCATCAATCATGTCTCCGGGTAGGTCTCTTAAAATATAGGGTTGTCTATCCATTTTGTGTTTTTAAACTATAAAATAGACAAGAGTTAGATTCATAAAAAAAATACTTATTAATACAAGCAATTTTTACATATATCATAAAGCATAAGAACACTATATTCCATATATTACACCACACGAATACAACTATCTTATTCCGACTCGCTCGTTTCTTCTTCTTCGGTTTTGGTTCGTTTTGCCAAGTTTCTAGGGATATATGATGTTCCCCTAATACGAGCCGTCGTTGTCCACATTGGTTTAGAAAAACCTGGTGGTTTAGAGGTTCCCGGGTCATTGTTACAACTTAAGGACTTCGGGGGTTGACGATACATATAAAGTTCATCGGGGTTGGAATTAGATTTCTCTATTTTTATGCCCTTTCCCTTATTATTTTCTTTTGCCTTTTTAAATTCAGTTGGGGTAATTTCTATAACATCATCGGAATTCTCGTCGGAATCCGATTCATCGGAGAATTGGTAATCCTCCCAATATTTTGCTTCCTTGGCGGAAACACCATTGACCATAATTAACTTTGGTCGGTTGGTTGAGGATTTTCTTTTACTTAACCGTTTTATTATTTCCCCCACCGGTTCTATTTCTTCATCCGGTTCCGATTCTTCTTCCGGTTCCGATTCTTCTTCCGGTTCCGACTCTTCTTCCGGTTCCTCTTCGGGAACTTGTGAATCAGTCCACAAATCATTCCAATTTACATTTGACTCTTCATTATTATTAGGTGAGTCAATGGGACTTGTTCTAGAGGTAGACATCTATCACATAATATCAAACACGTTAAGAGATTAATATATCACATAATATTCATATGTTAAAAATATATAGTTTCCAACAAAAATGTTAAGCAATCATTTTTAAAGAAAACACGGTCGAAGTCCAGACTCACTAATGCATCCTAACAAACTCGATAAGACACACTAATGCAAATTTTCTGGTTCTCTAAGACCAACGCTCGGATACCAACTGAAATGTCCCGTTCTTATTGATTAAAAACGTTCCATATTAATTGATTTCGTTGCGAGGTTTTGACCTCAATATGAGACGTTTTTCAAAGACTGCATTCATTTTTAAAACAAACCATAACCTTTATTTCATAAATAAAGGTTTAAAAAGCTTTACGTAGATTATCAAATAATGATAATCTAAAATATCCTGTTTACACACGACCATTACATAATGGTTTACAATACAAATATGTTACATCGAAATCAGTTTCTTGAATGCAGTTTTTACACAATATCATACAAACATGGACTCCAAATCTTGTCCTTATTTTAGTATGCAACAGCGGAAGCTCTTAATATTCACCTGAGAATAAACATGCTTTAAACGTCAACAAAAATGTTGGTGAGTTATAGGTTTAACCTATATATATCAAATCATAATAATAGACCACAAGATTTCATATTTCAATACACATCCCATACATAGAGATAAAAATCATTCATATGGTGAACACCTGGTAACCGACAATAACAAGATGCATATATAAGAATATCCCCATCATTCCGGGACACCCTTCGGATATGATATAAATTTCGAAGTACTAAAGCATCCAGTACTTTGGATGGGGTTTGTTAGGCCCAATAGATCTATCTTTAGGATTCGCGTCAATTAGGGTGTCTGTTCCCTAATTCATAGATTACCAGACTTAATAAAAAGGGGCATATTCGATTTCGATAATTCAACCATAGAATGTAGTTTCATGTACTTGTGTCTATTTTGTAAATCATTTATAAAACCTGCATGTATTCTCATCCCAAAAATATTAGATTTTAAAAGTGGGACTATAACTCACTTTCACAGATTTTTACTTCGTCGGGAAGTAAGACTTGGCCACTGGTTGATTCACGAACCTATAACAATATATACATATATATCAAAGTATGTTCAAAATATATTTACAACACTTTTAATATATTTTGATGTTTTAAGTTTATTAAGTCAGCTGTCCTCGTTAGTAACCTACAACTAGTTGTCCACAGTTAGATGTACAGAAATAAATCGATAAATATTATCTTGAATCAATCCACGACCCAGTGTATACGTATCTCAGTATTGATCACAACTCAAACTATATATATTTTGGAATCAACCTCAACCCTGTATAGCTAACTCCAACATTCACATATAGAGTGTCTATGGTTGTTCCGAAATATATATAGATGTGTCGACATGATAGGTCGAAACATTGTATACGTCTCTATGGTATCTCAAGATTACATAATATATAATACAAGTTGATTAAGTTATGGTTGGAATAGATTTGTTACCAATTTTCACGTAGCTAAAATGAGAAAAATTATCCAATCTTGTTTTACCCATAACTTCTTCATTTTAAATCCGTTTTGAGTGAATCAAATTGCTATGGTTTCATATTGAACTCTATTTTATGAATATAAACAAAAAAAAGTATAGGTTTCTAGTCGGAAAAATAAGTTACAAGTCGTTTTTGTAAAGGTAGTCATTTCAGTCGAAAGAACGACGTCTAGATGACCATTTTAGAAAACATACTTCCACTTTGAGTTTAACCATAATTTTTGGATATAGTTTCATGTTCAAAATAAAAATCATTTTCTCAGAATAACAACTTTTAAATCAAAGTTTATCATAGTTTTTAATTAACTAACCCAAAACAGCCCGCGGTGTTACTACGACGGCGTAAATCCGGTTTTACGGTGTTTTTCGTGTTTCCAGGATTTAAATCATTAAGTTAGCATATCATATAGATATAGAACATGTGTTTAGTTGATTTTAAAAGTCAAGTTAGAAGGATTAACTTTTGTTTGCGAACAAGTTTAGAATTAACTAAACTATGTTCTAGTGATTACAAGTTTAAACCTTCGAATAAGATAGCTTTATATGTATGAATCGAATGATGTTATGAACATCATTACTACCTTAAGTTCCTTGGATGAACCTACTGGAAAAGAGAAAAATGGATCTAGCTTCAATGGATCCTTGGATGGCTCAAAGTTCTTGAAGCAAAATCATGACACGAAAACAAGTTCAAGTAAGATCATCACTTGAAATAAGATTGTTATAGTTATAGAAATTGAACCAAAGTTTGAATATGATTATTACCTTGTATTAGAATGATAACCTACTGTAAGAAACAAAGATTTCTTGAGGTTGGATGATCACCTTACAAGATTGGAAGTGAGCTAGCAAACTTGAAAGTATTCTTGATTTTATGAAACTAGAACTTTTGGAATTTATGAAGAACACTTAGAACTTGAAGATAGAACTTGAGAGAGTTCAATTAGATGAAGAAAATTGAAGAATGAAAGTGTTTGTAGGTGTTTTTGGTCGTTGGTGTATGGATTAGATATAAAGGATATGTAATTTTGTTTTCATGTAAATAAGTCATGAATGATTACTCATATTTTTGTAATCTTATGAGATATTTCATGCTAGTTGCCAAATGATGGTTCCCACATGTGTTAGGTGACTCACATGGGCTGCTAAGAGCTGATCATTGGAGTGTATATACCAATAGTACATACATCTAAAAGCTGTGTATTGTACGAGTACGAATACGGGTGCATACGAGTAGAATTGTTGATGAAACTGAACGAGAATGTAATTGTAAGCATTTTTGTTAAGTAGAAGTATTTTGATAAGTGTATTGAAGTCTTTCAAAAGTGTATAAATACATATTAAAACACTACATGTATATACATTTTAACTGAGTCGTTAAGTCATCGTTAGTCGTTACATGTAAGTGTTGTTTTGAAACCTTTAGGTTAACGATCTTGTTAAATGTTGTTAACCCAATGTTTATAATATCAAAAGAGATTTTAAATTATTATATTATCATGATATTATGATGTACGAATATCTCTTAATATGATATATATACATTAAATGTCGTTACAACGATAAACGTTACATATATGTCTCGTTTCAAAATCATTAAGTTAGTAGTCTTGTTTTTACATATGTAGTTCATTGTTAATATAATTAATGATATGTTTACTTATCATAATATCATGTTAACTATATATATAACCATATATATGTCATCATATAGTTTTTTTTACAAGTTTTAACGTTCGTGAATCACCGGTCAACTTGGGTGGTCAATTGTCTATATGAAACCTATTTCAATTAATCAAGTCTTAACAAGTTTGATTGCTTAACATGTTGGAAACATTTAATCATGTAAATATCAATCTCAATTAATATATATAAACATGGAAAAGTTCGGGTCACTACATCATATCGACCCATGTGTATATATTATTTGGAACAACCATAGACACTCTATATGCAGTAATGTGGGAGTTAGCTATACAGGGTTGAGGTTGATTTCAAAAATATATATACTTTGAGTTGTGATCTAGCCTGACACATGTATACACTGGGTCGTGGATTGATTCACGATAATATATATCAATTTTTTTCTGTACATCTAACGTTGGACAACTAGTTGTAGGTTACTAACGAGGACAGCTGACTTAATAAACTTAAAACATCAAAATGTATTAAAAGTGTTGTAAATATATTTTGAATATACTTTGATATACATGTACATATTTGTTATAGGTTCGTGAATCGACCAGTGACCAAGTCTTACTTCCCGACGAAGTAAAAATCTGTGAAAGTGAGTTATAGTCCCACTTTTAAAAATTTAATATTTTTGGGATGAGAATACATGCAGGTTTTATAAATGATTTACAAAATAGACACAAGTACGTGAAACTACATTCTATGGTTGAATTATCGAAATCGAATATGCCCCTTTTTATTAAGTCTGGTAATCTAAGAATTAGGGAACAGACACCCTAATTGACGTGAATCCTAAAGATAGATCTATTGGGCCTAACAAACCCCATCCAAAGTACCGGATACTTTAGTACTTCGAAATTTATATCATATCCGAAGGGTGTCCCGGAATGATGGGGATATTCTTATATATGCATCTTGTTAATGTCGGTTACCAGGTGTTCACCATATGAATGATTTTTATCTCTATGTATGGGATGTATATTGAAATATGAAATCTTGTGGTCTATTGTTACGATTTGATATATATAGGTTAAACCTATAACTCACCAACATTTTTGTTGACGTTTAAAGCATGTTTATTCTCAGGTGAATATTAAGAGCTTCCGCTGTTGCATACTAAAATAAGGACAAGATTTGGAGTCCATGTTTGTATGATATTATGTAAAAAACTGCATTCAAGAAACATATGTCGATGTAATATATTTCTATTGTAAACCATTATGTAATGGTCGTGTGTAAACAGTATATTTTAGATTATCATTATTTGATAATCTACGTAATGCTTTTGAAACCTTTATTGATAAGATAAAGGTTATGGTTGTTTTAAAAATGAATGCAGTCTTTGAAAAACGTCTCATATAGAGGTCAAAACCTCGCAATGAAATCAATTAATATGGAACATTTGTAATCAATATGAACGGGACATTTCATTAACTTCCCCCACACTTATCGGGCGACATATAAAATCGGTGGAAAATGTTCCACGAATTAGTAACGTTAAGCAATCATTAACACCTCGGGTTGTAAAGATATATTTAATTTGCTGTTTGTTTAAAATTTTGAAATTAACCCGAGTGTCAATAAAGAGTTTCCCATTGTGTAGGTCTTGCGACAATAAGTTTGTTTTCGTTGCGGGTTCTTGCCAAAACGAGTCTTTAAATGCCATTTCACATTTGTTAATTTCTTGAGGATACGTGAAGTCTATCGGAGTTACACATATTTCAATTGGTGTTTTCGGTACAAGTTCTTTCTTAGTAAATAGTCCATCCTCGGATTCATCATTGATGTTAACCTTCATAAACTCGTCAAACTCGGCATCTAGATCTTCATCCTTAATACTTATAGGTGTGAAATCCCCCGTGTCTACATCCATTGATTCCCGAAAGTCTTCCTCAAGAGAAGAATCAATGTCATATAACCTTACAATTGGAGCAGTTTCCTCTAACCTAGTGTTTTCTAGCAATCCATACACCTCAATATCAAGATAAGAATCATCTTCTTCATCATCATAAGAATCCCATTTGATCGGATGAAACTCATCATCGTCTTCGGTATCTGAAGGATCCCAATCTATACCCGCAGGTTCCTCATCTATAATTTCATCGCTAAATAGACTATCCGGTTCTACTAACATAGGTGGTGGAATGGTAGGTTTTGGTATTGGAATTGATTCTGTCTTACTTAATTGTTCTAGGTATGAATCGGTAGGTAATTGTCTATTAGATGGGGTACATGAATGTTTTACGTCTGGATTTGTGCAACATTGAAAAGGTCCATAAAAACACTGGCAAAATCCCTCGGCTATCATCATTTCTTCTATCGACATGTTTCTAACACTAACCTCAATCTCCTCTACCTCTTCTTTGACTGGTTCGAACTCCTCATTAACCAACTCTTCCTCATCATTAGTCCAACAATACGCATTGGAAAGATATTGTTCGATAGTTATCGTATGATGAGTTTGAGCATTTTCTTCCTTTTCTTTTATTTGTCTCATGTATTCATTCCATTCTAACATCGATTGTATTTGTTTTGGTGTAAATGGATCAGCTTTATATTCATCTGTATTCTCTTTAAACATTTCCATAAAATTTATATCTTCTTCTCTCTTTGTTGGTTGTTCCATATTTTTAAATAAGATTTGAGATTTAGATTTTAGAATGGAGATTTTAATTATAGAAAAAATTAAGATTTGAATGAGAAAATAATTTAAGAAATTATATAATAACTAAATAGATTAAATTTTAATAAAATATAAATAACTTATAAACAAATTAAATAAAAACTTTTATCGCATAACAACGAATAATCAAACATACACGGCCTATTGAATCTTTCAATACTTAAGTGACCCGTCAGCGTCTAGGTTCGAGCAGGAGCCTTTAAATCGAAACCCCAGCAACCCTCCCCTAAAGGAAGACAATCATCACCCGTTTTCAAGAAATATCAATAACCTAAGTATATTCAACTTCTGTATTTACCGAGCTCCCCGGCAGCGGCGCCAAAAAGTTAATGTGCAAAAGTGTGTAGTGCTTAATTTGTAACAACCCGGAAATTTCCAACCAAATTTAAACTTTATTCTTTATATGTTTCCGACACGATAAGCAATATTTGTTAAGTTAAATTTTAAGAATTTTAAACTATGTTCATACATTCATTCAACCTCGACCAAGTTCCAACGATTCACGAACCATTAAACGAATATGATTATATATGTATATGTGTATATATATTATAACTTGAAACGTAAAAAAAATATTAGATTAAATACTTTATATGATTGTATCTATTTCAAAATGTTTATCAATGGAATTAGAAGATAAGATCAAATGATTGAATTATCAGATATATTGAATTATGATTACAAGTCTCTGTTGAAAGGCCCACGTTGATTTGAGAAATCTTTCCATTTTAACAATATTCAGAAAATGGTAAAGTGATTTATAAATAAGAACAAATTGTCAATCATTGAGAACTAGACAAAGGATAGTGGAAGACTGAATCTCATAAAGACTCGATTGATCTATTTAGTTTCAAACGTACAAAAACGTTTTCAGTTTAAAAAGAACTTTATTATTAAAACGTTTATAACTTTTATAAATATCTAGAACCACTTTTGACAACTCATTACTTAACTAGTATGATAAAGATAACGATATTTATATTTTATTTTATTAAATATATATAACGATTTAAATTAATATTATATATATTTATACGCGTATTATACGTACATAGTTTTATACTTTTACTATACTTAAACTTTACCTTTACTTTATTTTTACTTTACTTTAACTTTAATAATTCACTTTAATAATTCATACTTTAATAATTCACTTTAATAATTCATACTTTAATAATTCACTTTAATAATTCATAATTTAATAATTCACTTTAATAATTCATACTTTAATAATTCACTTTAATAATTCATACTTTAATAATTCACTTTAATAATTCAAAAATCTATTATAAATAGAATTTAATAGGTTTCATTATTTCATAGAAACTTGAAAATATTTTTCTCTAAACTATCTCAATCGATTTACATATATATATTTACTCCGTATTATTTCAAGATATTATTAGTATACATAAAATATTACGACGGAGTGCTGTCCGAGTGAATTCGAAATTATTTTTCGAGTAGGATAGGATTAAGGAAATTATGGGTTATAGCTATAGAGGTGATTGAGTATGGTTCATGGGTATGCTCGTGAGGTCAATATAATGTTTATCATTTTTGTTGCGTCTACGTACCTTTCCTGCAATATTGAATCTCAATATTGATACGTGAGTACTTATAATTTAACTTTTATATACTAATAGTGTATCCCTGACTAGTGCTCGAATATTTAGGATTATGCATGCTTGTACTTTTGATATTGCCCTTAGACAGGTTAGGTTGAATCTTGAATTAGTTACACTTGCGGTTGAGATAAGGTATAAGATATGCATGTCCTTGGAAAGCTAGCGAAAAATTAAGAACTTTTCCTTTAGATATCGAATGGTTTCGATGAACGGATTAGAAGTTATAATCAATTGAATTTTCGATATTTTTATTAAAAATGATTATTATTATCGTAGTTTTTATCGTCGTTCTAGTTTTATCTTATTATTATCATTATTATTATCTTTATCAATAAAAGGGATTTATCATTAAAAATTGTTATTTTTTTTATTATTACTATCGTTATTATCGTTAAAGTTATAATTAGTATTATTATTATTATCCAATTATTATTATTATTATTATTATTATTATTATTATTATTATTATTATTATTATTATTATTATTATTATTATTATTATTATTATTATTATTATCATTATTAATATATATATCATTATTTAAAAATGGTTATTGTTATTGTTATTATTATTATTACTATATTATCATTAAGATAATTATTAGTATTATCGGTAATAATATTATAGTAACTATCATTATTAATATTAGTGTAATTAAAACAAATATTTGTAACACCTAATTATTTTGATTACTATTATTATCATTATTATGAACACGATATAAAAGATGATTAAAAGCTATTAAACTAAATTATTAGGAAATAATGAGTAAGAGTATCATGATGAAATTAAAATATTATAAGATATTGATTTAGATAAAATTATCGTTCTTATTATTTTTATCATTACTATTATTATTAAAAGTATCGTTAGTATTAAAACTATCATTTTAACAAAAAATATCATTTTAATAGAAATGTCATTGTTACTATAAAATATCATTACTATTATTATTTTAAATAGAATTATTATTTTAAAGATAATTTTAAAAATTATCGTAAATATTAAAGTTATCATAATTAGAATTATCGTTTTATTATAATGTCATCTTAGTAATTATAAATATTGATATTTTTATAATAATAATTATTATTACAAAATAATATAACTTTTACTTACTATCATTATAGATATTATTTTATCAAATAAATAGGTGATACAAACATATTTTACTACGTGTAATAACTTACTTTAATAATACCTATCATATTATCTTTATGATATTAAATTAACCCTATAAATTTTATTACTTAATATATATAAAAGTATATTTTATTATATAAATTTAATATAAAATTTTATTTATTAATACCTAAATTATATTATTTACTCTAATAAATCTTTTAAAAATATAAAACGACGATATTTAAACTATATATTAATCATGTATAGATTTTTGGAAATTATTTTGAGTCAAATTTACTTTTGTTGACTTTTGCATATTAGTCTCGAGCATTAGGATTGTGGTACACTATGACTTGACCTAATTTGTTAGACAAATATTGACCAACACATAAATATATATAATTAATTTAGGTTCGTGAATCCGAGGCCAACCTTGCACTTGTTCAATGATGTTATATGTATTTTTACTACGAAATACAGTATGGTGAGTTTCATTTGCCTTTTTACCCTTTATATTTTTGGGACTGAGAATACATGCGCTTTTATAAATGTTTGATGAAATATACACAAGTAATTGAAACTACATTCTATGGTTGAATTATCGAAATCGAATATTGTAATGACCCGGACTTTTTCGATCAATTTATACTTATAAGATTAATATTTACATAAATTAAACCTTACCAACATGATAAGCAATCTAAATTGTTGAGATTTATGTTTTTGAAAAGAGTTTTACACAACGTTTGACCGTCCAATTTGACCGATGATATCACAAACTATATAACATACGATAATTATACGTTTATGTATATATATGTATTTATATATATTTAACATGATCTAAGGATGTTTAACATCTCATTGGGTACTAATAACAATGAGTTATAAGTATATTTTGAAACTACTAACTTAAGTTTTCAAAACGATAACTATACGTAACGTTCTTCGACATAAATACTTATAACCTATAATACTTATACATGCATCGTATAGATATGTATTTTATCACTTTTAAAGGGCTTACATACATAAAACAATATAAGTATATTTACAAAAGATAGCTATATTTGAATCCTCGTTCCGTTTTCTCAAAGATTTCTACACGTATATCTAGGGTATATGTACCCGTATCATACGCAGCTTCTAGATGTATTTACTATTGGTATATACCAATAAAAATCTGCTCCTTAGCAGCCTTAAATGATTAAGAAACATGTGGAACCAGCCATTTGTCAAGTAGCATGAATTATTTAGCAAGAAAACAAAGTTAGGTATCTTTTTTTCCTTTATAACCTAAAAACGTTTTTATGCATGCACACCATTTCTTCACCCCATTTTCTCATACTTACACTCCCATTTCTCTCTCAAAATACTCTTAACTTCATACTTGATCATCTCCAAGCATTTTCCCCATCATTTAGCTTCAAAAACAACCCTTAATCATCATAAGAAAAACCATACAAGAACACTTCAATAATCCTTTCAAGAATACAAGTTTACTTCCAACCTTTCAATCCCACTCCACCAATCTTTTATCCCAAGATTATTTATTATATTTTCCAGTAGCCTTGTCCAAGTAACTTGAGGTAGTAATCTTGTTCATAACCTTATTCGATTCATATATATATAGCTATCTTATTTTGTGGTATAAAAATTTAACAACAAGAACATAGTTTGAATGTTTTCAAACTTGTTTGCAAACTAAATAGATCCTTCTAACTTAACTTTTAAAATACTTCAAGACCTGTAATATAACTTAAATATATGCTAATTTAACAAGGTATAACTTGGTTTTTCAAAGAACACCTTAAAAACTGTTTTTACGACGTCGGAGTGCAACCGGGGGCTGTTTTGGGTTGGATAATTAAAAACCATCTTGAACTTTGAATTGGAGGTTTATATTCTGGAAAAATGATATTTCTTATGAATATGTTAACACATAAAAATTTCATGATTTAACTCAAAGTATAAGTATTTTTAGAAAAATAATCATTTAAGGTTGTTTACATGATGGAAAATGATTAACTTCATAAGTTTCACTAAAGTTTGACCTATGACCTGTGATTTCGAATACAAACTAAGGTATTTACAGTTCATAGTCTTAAAGAGGGACTCGATCCAAGGAAGTGGCAAGTTGAACCAACGAAAACGGAGTTGTAACGAAGAAACTATGACCAAAACGAGATCGGATATCTAAGACTAGTTTAGCTACGAAAATAATTGGAGAAAATTAAATAAATCACATCTTTTTAAAATAACATGATATTTTATATATATGTACTCATAATTTAATTTTATATGGTTCAGGATCACCCGTAAACAATACGAGAAGATTAATCATAAGATCCCATGATTGTACGCAACACGTCATTTGACAACACCGGTACTTTATGTACGCAACACGTCATTTGACAACACCGGTACCGTGGGTCAAGATTAATCTCGACCAATACATATACGATGGGGTTTTATTTATTTCATTGCGGGTATATTAAACATCTAAAAATGAACCATTAAAATTGAATTACTAACAACGAACTGCTAACTACGGACTAAGGAATTATTCAAAGTATTAAAAGTATAACAAGTATATATATGTGACGTTTGTTTAAAAAGAAAAGGTATTGATATATTATATATGGATAGGTTCGTGATATCAACCGGAGACCAAGTCAAATTATATATATATATATCTTCAAGACGAAAGTGAGTATATAGTCCCACTTTTAAACTCTAAGTATTTCGGGATGAGAATACATGTATTTTATGTTTTACGTTATGGACACAAGTAACTGAAAAATATATTCTACGTTGAGTTGTACCACTGGCATACTTCCCTGTAGCTTGGTAACTATTATTTACAGCGGTATTGTAAACGCGAATCCTGTTGATAGATCTATCGGGCCTGACAACCCCAACCGGACTGGACGACCAGTATTCAACGGTTGCACAGTACTTCGTTTTGTGACTACACTTGGTACGGTGTAGTAAGATTTCATAATAAAGGGAATATGCGACGTGATTAAATGTTAAGTATGGTTACCAAGTGCTCAACCACTTAGAATATTTTTATTAAACTGTTTATATACGAAATCTTGTGGTCTATATATATATTGCTGCCGGCACTAAACCTATATCTCACCAACTTTATGTTGACCTTTTAAAACATGTCTATTCTCAGGTGATTTCTAAAAGCTTCCGCTGCATTATGTTGAATTTGAGCAGGATCTTGCGTACGCATATTTGTGTCAAAAATAAGACTGCATATCCAAGAACTTGTGTTGTAAAATATGCTAGAAATCGTGTTGTTATCATCATTTGTAAAGTTTGTAAGTCGAAGATTATCGCTAAACGATAATCATATTTATTTCGTCCAAAGCTTGTATCAAAAATAAGAATCATGGTTTGTAATGTATAATATATGCAGTTTTTCTTTTAAAAATGTCGCATATAGAGGTCAATACCTCGCAATGAAATCATACGTTATCTAACACGTTCTTACGGTTAAGGACGGGTTATGACATGTGGTATCAGAGCGGTGGTCTTAGCGAACCAGGTTTGCATTAGTGTGTCTAACTGATAAGTCGTTAGGATACATTAGTAAGTCTGGACTTTGACCGGGTCTGATTTAAAAACTATTGCTTATCATTGTTGGTTAAAATTTATATGTAAATATTATGTAGTACTAATGGGTTAGTTGTTGTGTGATAGATGTCGGGCTCAAAACTTGTCATCACATTCAGCGACTCCGAACCAGAATCTTCAGATGGTGTTCCAGTCATTAACCTATCCGATGACGAAAATAATATCTTTGGGGAAGACTCACAAATTTCGGATGAACCGACTATAGAGAACCCGGAAAGTGAACCCGAGGAGGAAAGTGAACCCGAGGAGGAAAGTGAACCCGAGGAGGAAAGTGAACCCGAGGAGGAAAGTGAACCCGAGGAAGAAATACAGGAAATTACAAAAGACGAGTTCGAACTAGGAAAGAAACGAAAGGCTAATGAATTAGAAAATTCAAATCCCGAGTTTAGTAAGGATGATGTGGCACCAACTCCACTAGACACTACCACCCCTATTCCCGCTATTCCTATTCGTTCTATCCCGGCATCCAGTTCTTCAGTCCCACAGCCAAAATATAGGCAGACAGCCAGGATAAGCGTTAAGCGATTCTTTGAACCAAAACGTCCTAGAAAATAGACCAAACGATGCGCTGCCATATTAAACCATGGGATCATATAATGTTTTGTATAATATTATTAGTGTGGTTTGCTTAATGTTCGATGTAAGATAAGCATATGTAAAATAGTGAAGTGTGAAATGCAATAATTTTCCATGGTTAAGTATTATTTAGATGGTAGTAATTGATTCTGTACTAAGCTATTAAGTATGGACATTAACGGGTAGGTACTACCCTAGATATAATTATAAAACGCTAATAAGAAGAAAAGGCTTTTATAATAATACCTGGTTCATATTATTAATAAGCTATAATGTACTGTAAATATACACTACATCTATAATATTCCATGTGAATAATTATTTTCTTTTCATTCTTATAGAAGAATATGGCGCGATTGAACCGAATGACGGAACAAGAAATCCAGGAACTCATCAATCAGCGAGTGAACGACAGAATGTTATGGGTCGAGGCTGTAAGAGGTGCTGCAGTTAACCCAAATCCTCGTGTGGGGTGCACTTACAAAACTTTTCAAGCTTGCAAGCCCTCATCATTTAGTGGAACAGAAGGACCGATCGGTTTAACCCGATGGATAGAAAAGATGGAGACTGTGTTTAAAATCAGTGGTTGTGTTGAAAAGGACATGACCAAGTATGCATCATGCACTTTACAAGATAGTGCACTCACGTGGTGGAAAAATTATGTGAAGGCTGTAGGAGGAGATGTAGCTTATGATACTCCATGGGAAGAATTCAAAACAATGTTAATCAACGAATATTGTCCAAGGAACGAGGTTAGGAAGTTGGAAGATGAATTACGAAGTCTGAAGGTTGTTGGTACTGAAATCACTAACTACAATCAGCGATTCATGGAATTAGTTTTGCTATGTCCTGAATTGGTTCCAACCGAAGAACGGAAGATTGAAATGTACAAAGATGGTTTGCCCAAAAAGGTCAAGGCAAACGTTACATCATCGAAACCTAAGACAATTCATGAAGCTATAACCATGGCAAACGAGCTAATGGATCAGGTCATCATGGATAAGAAAGCATCCAATACTGATGTGAAGGTATCAGGTAACAAAAGAAAGTGGAATGGAAATTATGATCGAGGTAACCAACAACAATCTTTTTAGAAACAAGAAACCGTGCAAGGTGCAGGTAGTGGTTCAAGCTTTGGTTACAAAGGACAAAATCCTTTATGCAACCGATGCCACAAACAGCACTCTGGCTACTGTAATGTGGTATGCAACAAATGTAATCGAAAGGGTCATCTTGCTGAAGATTGTAGGGCTCTCGTTACAAATACAAATGGTACCAAGACTCCTGCCACCAATGCAAATAGAACTGCTTTGGCTACCATTACTTGTTATGGGTGTGGAAAACAAGGTCACTATAAGAGCCAGTGCCCGAATCCAGAGAAAAATATCGGACCTGCACGAGGGAGAGCATTTGTTATTAATGCTAGAGAGGCGTGTGAAGACCCGGAGCTTGTTACGGGTACGTTTACCATTAATAACTTATCCGCATCTATTATATTTGATACTGGTGCTGATAGAAGTTACGTGTGTAGAGACTTTCACGCTAAATTGAATTGTTCATCATTACCTCTAGATGCTAAGTACATGATTGAGTTAGCTAATGGTAAACTAATTAAAGCCGATAAAATTTGCCGTGATTGTAAAATAAATTTAGCCGGAGAAACGTTTAAAATTGACTTAATACCCGTAGAATTAGGAAGTTTTGATGTAATAGTCGGCATGGACTGGATGTCCAAAATAGGAGCTGAAGTTGTGTGTGCCAAGAAGGCAATTCGCATTCCTCGTAAGGATAAAACGCCAGTAATGATTTATGGAGAGAAGGGTAACTCAAAGCTAAAACTCATTAGTTATTTGAAAGCTCAAAAGTGCTTGAAGAAAGGGTGCTATGCTATCTTAGCACATGTTAATAAAGTCGAAACGAAGGAAAAAGTGAAGAGCATCAATGACGTGCCTGTGGCAAGAGATTTTCCTGAAGTCTTTCCGGAAGTGTTGCCGGGATTACCTCCATTTAGATCTGTAGAATTTCAAATAGATTTAGTACCAGGAGCTGCACCAGTGGCTCGTGCTCCATATAGACTTGCACCGTCCGAGTTAAAAGAACTTCAGAGTCAGTTAAAAGAATTACTGGATCATGGATTCATACGACCAAGTACTTCACCGTGGGGAGCTCCGATTCTATTTGTTAAAAAGAAAGATGGATCTTTTAGGATGTGTATAGATTATCGTGAATTAAATAAGTTAACTATCAAGAATCGGTATCCACTACCGAGAATTGACGACTTATTTGATCAACTCCAAGGATCATGTGTGTACTCAAAAATTGACCTAAGGTCGGGCTATCATCAATTACGTGTCAAAGAAGAGGACATTCCGAAAACTGCTTTTCGGACACGTTATGGTCATTACGAATTTTTGGTCATGCCGTTTGGGTTGACAAATGCGCCAGCTGTATTCATGGACCTCATGAATCGAGTTTGTAGTCCATATTTAGATAAGTTTGTTATCGTTTTCATTGATGATATTCTTATCTATTCCAAGAGTGAGCAAGAGCATGAGCAGCATTTAAGGTTGATATTAGAGTTGTTGAGAAAAGAACAGCTATATGCTAAATTTTCTAAATGTGCTTTCTGGTTGAAAGAAGTGCAATTTCTTGGCCACGTTGTTAGTAGCAAAGGAATTCAGGTTGATCCAGCAAAAATTGAAGCCATTGAAAAATGGGAGACTCCTAAGACACCAACGCAGATACGCCAATTTTTGGGTTTAGCCGGTTATTATAGAAGGTTTATTCAAGATTTTTCCCGAATAGCTAAGCCGTTGACAGCGTTAACGCAAAAAGGGAAGAAATATGAATGGACTTCTGAGCAGGAGAGTGCATTTCAATTACTAAAGAAGAAGTTAACTACGGCGCCTATTTTATCGTTACCAGAAGGGAACGATGATTTTGAAATATATTGTGACGCTTCGCGACAAGGTTTTGGTTGCGTTCTTATGCAACGGAAGAAAGTTATTGCATACGCATCCCGACAATTAAAGATTCACGAGCGGAATTATACGACGCATGATCTAGAACTGGGAGCAGTCGTGTTTGCATTGAAGATATGGAGACACTACTTGTATGGGGTTAAATGCACTGTGTTTACTGATCATAAAAGCCTTCAACATATTTTTGATCAAAAACAGCTGAACATGAGGCAACGTAGGTGGGCTGAGTTAATAAATGACTATGATTGTGAAATTCGTTATCATCCCGGGAAAGCGAACGTGGTGGCCGACGCTCTAAGCAGAAAGGAACGAGAACCAATTCGAGTACGAGCGATGAACATAAAAATTCGCATGAATCTCAACTCACAAATCAAAGAAGTTCAACGAGAAGCACTTACTAAAGAAAATATAGGAAATGAAATAATGAAGAAGTATGAGAAGCAACTCGTTATGCGAGAAGATGGAATTCGATATTTTGCAAATCGTATTTGGGTACCAAAGTTGGGTGGATTAAGGAAGTTGATATTGAACGAGGCACATAAGACAAGATATTCGATACATCCTGGAGTTGGAAAGATGTACCAAGATCTTAAGATGCATTATTGGTGGCCTAATTTGAAGACAGACGTTGCAACATATGTTGGGGAATGTTTAACTTGTTCCAAAGTCAAAGCAGAACACCAGAAGCCGTCAGGGTTACTTCAACAACCAGAAATTCCAGAATGGAAATGGGACGGTATTACCATGGATTTCATCACGAAGTTACCAAAGACTGCCTGGGGATACGACACCATTTGGGTAATTGTTGATCGTCTTACCAAATCTGCACATTTCTTGCCTATAAAGGAAATAGATAGAATGGAGAAATTATTACGATTATATATAAAGGAAATAGTTTCAAGGCATGGAATACCTATTTCCATTATATCTGATCGTGATAGTAGATTTACCTCAAAGTTCTGGCAATCACTACAGGAGGCACTAGGAACTCGTTTGAATATGAGTACCGCATATCATCCGCAAACGGACGGGCAGAGTGAAAGAACAATTCAGACTCTTGAAGACATGCTCAGGGCATGTGTGATCGATTTTGGAAACGGATGGGATAAGTATCTACCATTAGCAGAATTCTCGTATAATAATAGTTATCATGCGAGCATTAAAGCTGCACCATTCGAAGCATTGTACGGAAGGAAGTGTAGATCTCCTATCTGTTGGAATGAAGTAGGAGATCGACAATTAACTGGTCCCGAGATCATACATGAAACTACTGAAAAGATAGTACAAATCAAGGAGAGATTGAAAACAGCCCGTAGTCGCCAAAAGAGCTACGCCGATGTCCGAAGCAAACCATTAGAGTTTCAGATCGGTGACATGGTTATGCTAAAGGTGTCACATTGGAAAGGTGTAATACGTTTCGGTAAAAGAGGTAAACTGAACCCAAGATATGTAGGCCCGTTCAAGATCATCGAACGCATTGGACCGGTAGCTTATCGACTCGAGTTACCGCAACAACTCGTCGGAGTACATAATACATTTTACGTCTCGAACCTTAAGAAGTGTCTTGCAAAGGAAGACCTCACCATTCCTCTTGAAGAAATTCAAGTTGACGAGAAACTACAATTCATAGAAAAACCAATCGAGATCATGGATCGTGAAGTTAAACGGCTCAAGCAGAGCAACATACCGATCGTTAAAGTTCGTTGGAATGCACGAAGAGGTCCCGAGTTTACTTGGGAGCGAGAGGATCAAATGAAACAAAAATACCCGCATTTGTTTCCCGATGACGCAAAATAGGTACGATTTTAAAATTTCGGGACGAAATTTATTTAACGGGTAGGTACTGTAATGACCCGGACTTTTTCGATCAATTTATACTTATAAGATTAATATTTACATAAATTAAACCTTACCAACATGATAAGCAATCTAAATTGTTGAGATTTATGTTTTTGAAAAGAGTTTTACACAACGTTTGACCGTCCAATTTGACCGATGATATCACGAACTATATAACATACGATAATTATACGTTTATGTATATATATGTATTTATATATATTTAACATGATATAAGGATGTTTAACATCTCATTGGGTACTAATAACAATGAGTTATAAGTATATTTTGAAACTACTAACTTAAGTTTTCAAAACGATAACTATACGTAACGTTCTTCGACATAAATACTTATAACCTATAATACTTATACATGCATCGTATAGATATGTATTTTATCACTTTTAAAGGGCTTACATACATAAAACAATATAAGTATATTTACAAAAGATAGCTATATTTGAATCCTCGTTCCGTTTTCTCAAAGATTTCTACACGTATATCTAGGGTATATGTACCCGTATCATACGCAGCTTCTAGATGTATTTACTATTGGTATATACCAATAAAAATCTGGTCTTTAGCAGCCTTAAATGATTAAGAAACATGTGGAACCAACCATTTGTCAAGTAGCATGAATTATTTAGCAAGAAAACAAAGTTAGGTATCTTTTTTTCCTTTATAACCTAAAAACGTTTTTATGCATGCACACCATTTCTTCACCCCATTTTCTCATACTTACACTCCCATTTCTCTCTCAAAATACTCTTAACTTCATACTTGATCATCTTCAAGCATTTTCCCCATCATTTAGCTTCAAAAACAACCCTTAATCATCATAAGAAAAACCATACAAGAACACTTCAATAATCCTTTCAAGAATACAAGTTTACTTCCAACCTTTCAATCCCACTCCACCAATCTTTTATCCCAAGATTATTTATTATATTTTCCAGTAGCCTTGTCCAAGTAACTTGAGGTAGTAATCTTGTTCATAACCTTATTCGATTCATATATATATAGCTATCTTATTTTGTGGTATAAAAATTTAACAACAAGAACATAGTTTGAATGTTTTCAAACTTGTTTGCAAACTAAATAGATCCTTCTAACTTAACTTTTAAAATACTTCAAGACCTGTAATATAACTTAAATATATGCTAATTTAGCAAGGTATAACTTGGTTTTTCAAAGAACACCTTAAAAATTGTTTTTACGACGTCGGAGTGCAACCGGGGGCTGTTTTGGGTTGGATAATTAAAAACCATCTTGAACTTTGAATTGGAGGTTTATATTCTGGAAAAATGATATTTCTTATGAATATGTTAACACATAAAAATTTCATGATTTAACTCAAAGTATAAGTATTTTTAGAAAAATAATCATTTAAGGTTGTTTACATGATGGAAAATGATTAACTTCATAAGTTTCACTAAAGTTTGACCTATGACCTGTGATTTCGAATACAAACTAAGGTATTTACAGTTCATAGTCTTAAAGAGGGACTCGATCCAAGGAAGTGGCAAGTTGAACCAACGAAAACGGAGTTGTAACGAAGAAACTATGACCAAAACGAGATCGGATATCTAAGACTAGTTTAGCTACGAAAATAATTGGAGAAAATTAAATAAATCACATCTTTTTAAAATAACATGATATTTTATATATATGTACTCATAATTTAATTTTATATAGTTCAGGATCACCCGTAAACAATACGAGAAGATTAATCATAAGATCCCATGATTGTACGCAACACGTCATTTGACAACACCGGTACTTTATGTACGCAACACGTCATTTGACAACACCGGTACCGTGGGTCAAGATTAATCTCGACCAATACATATACGATGGGGTTTTATTTATTTCATTGTGGGTATATTAAACATCTAAAAATGAACCATTAAAATTGAATTACTAACAACGAACTGCTAACTACGGACTAAGGAATTATTCAAAGTATTAAAAGTATAACAAGTATATATATGTGACGTTTGTTTAAAAAGAAAAGGTATTGATATATTATATATGGATAGGTTCGTGATATCAACCGGAGACCAAGTCAAATTATATATATATATCTTCAAGACGAAAGTGAGTATATAGTCCCACTTTTAAACTCTAAGTATTTCGGGATGAGAATACATGTATTTTATGTTTTACGTTATGGACACAAGTAACTGAAAAATATATTCTACGTTGAGTTGTACCACTGGCATACTTCCCTGTAGCTTGGTAACTGTTATTTACAGCGGTATTGTAAACGCGAATCCTGTTGATAGATCTATCGGGCCTGACAACCCCAACCGGACTGGACGACCAGTATTCAACGGTTGCACAGTACTTCGTTTTGTGACTACACTTGGTACGGTGTAGTAAGATTTCATAATAAAGGGAATATGCGACGTGATTAAATGTTAAGTATGGTTACCAAGTGCTCAACCACTTAGAATATTTTTATTAAACTGTTTATATACGAAATCTTGTGGTCTATATATATATTGCTGCCGGCACTAAACCTATATCTCACCAACTTTATGTTGACCTTTTAAAACATGTCTATTCTCAGGTGATTTCTAAAAGCTTCCGCTGCATTATGTTGAATTTGAGCAGGATCTTGCGTACGCATATTTGTGTCGAAAATAAGACTGCATATCCAAGAACTTGTGTTGTAAAATATGCTAGAAATCGTGTTGTTATCATCATTTGTAAAGTTTGTAAGTCGAAGATTATCGCTAAACGATAATCATCTTTATTTCGTCCAAAGCTTGTATCAAAAATAAGAATCATGGTTTGTAATGTATAATATATGCAGTTTTTCTTTTAAAAATGTCGCATATAGAGGTCAATACCTCGCAATGAAATCATACGTTATCTAACACGTTCTTACGGTTAAGGACGGGTTATGACAAATATGCCCCTTTTTATTAAAGTCTGGTAATCTAAGAATTAGGGAACATACACCCTAATTGACGCGAATCCTAAAGATAGATCTATTGGGCCTAACAAACCCCATCCAAAGTACCGGATGCTTTAGTACTTCGAAATTTATATCATGTCCGAAGGAGGATCCCGGAATGATATGGGATATTCTTATATGTATCTAGTTAATGTCGGTTACCAGGTGTTCACCATATGAATGATTATTTTTGTCTCTATGCATAGGACGTATATTTATGAGAACTGGAAATGAAATTCTTGTAGTCTATTAAAATGATGGAAATAAATGATTATGATAAACTAATGAACTCACCAACCTTTTGGTTGACACTTTAAAGCATGTTTATTCTCAGGTGTTAAAGAAATCTTCCGCTGTGCATTTGCTCATTTTAAAGATATTACTTGGAGTCTTTCATAGCATATTTCGAAGAACATTGCATTCGAGTTATTGAGTTCATCAAAGATTATTGTTAAATCAATTTATAGTTGGATAGTGGATATTATGAAATGGTATGCATGCCTGTCAATTTTCGATGTAAAGAAAGTTTGTCTTTTAAAAACGAATGCAATATATGTAAAATGTATCATATAGAGGTAAAATACCTCGCAATGTAATCAACTATTGTGAATCGTTTAAAATGTATATGAACGGGTCCTTTTAGTTGGTATCAGAGCGGTGGTCTTAGCGAACCAGGTCTGCATTAGTGTGTTTAACTGATAAGTCGTTAGGATGCCTTAGTGAGTCTGGACTTCGACCGTGTCTGCATGTCAAAAGTTTTTGCTTATCACTTCTAGTCGGAAATCATCTGCTTATCATTTTTAGTCTAAGACACATCTTGCTGCATTGATTGCATGAATAGTGTATAGACAAAAAATCATATCTTAGCATATCTGCTAAATCATATCTTATCGTATCTGTTACTTTAAACTTTGCCTAACATATCCAGCAAAGTCCTCCGTAATCTACAAAATCTTTTGATATATATATATATATATATATATATATATATATATATATATATATATATATATATATATATATATATATATATATATATATATATATATTCTATGTAATTAGAATACCATCAGTTAGCCAAAATCATTTCATATCGAAAAAAAAATCCTTTATCCAATCGTACGAAATGGAATTCGTCATCAGTTCAAGTTACTCAGATTCCGAAATGGAATCCCATTCAAGCTCCGAAAGCAGTGTGACCGGAATAGATCAACCAATCAGTCATCACCTATTCTAGATGAATTGGGGATGGGTTCGTAGCCTTCTCAATCATTGGAGACAAGAAGAAGGTGATCCCTTCCATTCACCACATTGCCCTCTTGACGAAGAACCTGAAGCACTTACCGACGAACCTGTCCGAAACACCATTTTTTCGCTCATTTCTAGAGTATCTCGTCATGATTATATATTACATCAAATTTTAGATTTTATTTATCCGCTCGTCCGAACCGACAATCACCCCGGTGTAATAGAAGAAGTCAACGAGCTTCGCGCTCGGGTAGTGGCTTTGGAGAATATGGTGCAGAGATTACAAACACCAGCAGCAGCATCAGCAGCATAACCAGTACTATCATCATCAACGCCAACAGTACCATTACCACCTCCAACCACAACCGCGTCGTAAACCTCAACTTCACAATCTGTCCCACGAGCATCAACGTCATACGCACCATAGATACCAAGGAGTACCAATAACAATAACTGACGAAGTATTAATTCATAACTTCATTGGAGAAACATTCCGCGGCGATTATGTAATCTCTAAAGTCTTAGAGATTATCTAATCTAGCCCTAACCATAAATCAGTTAAGCGAACCAAAATGATAGAAGGAAGAGTAGAAACCCTGACAAAAATGGTGTGTGATTAACAAGCTAAACTTGCTTTACCAACAGCATCAACAGTACCGTCAGCGTTACTAGCATCGTCAGTACAGTCAACATCCGAATCAACAACACCAATAACATCATAAACTCCGTCAGTTTAAGAATCACTGTGGACATCATTACGAATCAATAACGTGTATATTGTATCAACGAGTTATGAAGAATTAACTCATTCCCTCTGAAGAAATTATATGTATATACATATATATACATATATATATATATATATATATATATATATATATATATATATATATATATATATATATATATATATATATATATATATATATATATATTTTGAAATAAATCTTTCCATGCTAAGCTATTGTCTGTGAATCTTAACTACTCGGTTAATTCATATTACAAAAATGCAATAATGTACGTCCTTCGGCCGCAACTTAACCAGCGTTAACTACAATCTCTGTCGCAATTCAACAAATTCCAATTCATAATAAATCAAGTATATATTTGATTTTACACTTTCATCATCGATGTACCAGAAACTTTTCAGATAACATCATTCGTACTTTGCAAAATTTACAAGAATTCTACAAACCGAACATCATACATCAACAAATAACGAAGTATTGATTCATAATTTCAATGTCATTAAAGAAATACTGCGTAAAAGTTACGTACTTTTTAAAGCCTTTAGGGATTATTCAATTCTAGTTTCAACCGTAAATCAAATGAGTTTAATTTAACATTAACTCATTAAATCTATGTTACATCTGAAGAAAATATACATATATATATTTTCATAAAGACTGTAATAAAATTCTTTTGTACAAAATATTAATTGTGAAATTTTTTTAACGGGTAGGTAATACCCGAGAGATATATAAATTCACAATTAATATGTTACATTCTTCGAATCTGATTCAGCAAATCATGCATTATACTCTCAACTTTCACAACAATATACATTCTTTTATAGAAATCAAAACAACCATACTCATTCAAAATTTAATTACATATTCTGATTTTGAAATCTCAAAATTCAACTTGAGATATGACCAAAATCATCACTCTTAGATCCTTACATCTTTCACAAGCTATATTTTAACTTCAAAACTGTGTTAGAACATCAAATGTATGTTAACGATTACAATCTGTGTTCAAACCCTTCGAAAATTTCTGAAGACACTTTGAATGATGAGCAATCGAGATGATGATCCAACCACATGTTACCCACAATTATGTACCCGAAAAACTCTTGAAACCAAAGTAAAAGTTTAAACAACGTATTCGCGTCAGATTCTTTGGCATTTATTAGCAAAAATAACTTTGCGACTCCTATTCAAAGTAGCCAGTTTTGTCACAGCTCCATCAAGTCAACTTCGACTTTTCAGTCAGACTAACCTTATTATAACCTTGAGATATACACCATCTGTGACGACTCCGTCAAAACACTTAACGGCTCCGTCACTTGGTCCCACAGCTTGATCGAAACTCTATATGAATTTAATAAAACAACCTTGCATTCTTTATTTAAAAATGATTTCCTATAAAGGAAATCTACTAAAATGTATAAGTTTAGAAAAACTATACAATAATACTTTAACCAAAAGTTGACCAAAATAAAGTCAACAAACAACCACTTTTTAATGTAATAAAATAGAATGCAAGTTAATGTTTAACAAAAGCTGCCATCATAAATATGCAGACTCTCTAAGCACAGCGGAAGCAATCAATCATGAACCTGAGAATAAAACATGCGAGTAACTGTCAACAAAAATGTTGAGTGAATTATAGGTTTAATATTGCAAACAATATTTAATTTAAACATTAAAAATTTATGTTTGAAAACATAAAACTCCTTTTTAAACCACCAAATTATATGCTAGAAAACATATAATAAAACATTATTCCATTTTCCGTGAGCCACCTGGTAACCACTTAACCCTTTATTTACCCTTGCCAAACACAATAAATAATATACACCGAACAAGTGTATCTTCAACTAAATACGAAGTACTAAACATTCCGATTATAAATTGCTAGCGCGACTAGCTCGAAATGGGGTTGTCAAACCCGATAGATCTATCCATAGGATTCGCGTTCACCAGTAGAAACCAGTGATTACAGTTACCAGACTAGGGAATATTTTTGTTCAACTCACAATGAATAATTTAAACCAACTTCCACTTGTGTCCAAAATATAAATAAATTGCATGTATTCTCATCCCAAAAGATTTAAAATAGAAAAATGGGACTATAACTCACCTTAATAGCAACTGAAGAAATCTCACAAACAAGCGAACAGCAAATAAAGTAAAGTGATCAAGAAAGATCACAACGCCGACCTATAAATAAAGCAGGCCGATATAAATAACTAACTTAGGTCAAGTCTTAGTATGATAGCTATTGTACATGTTGCAAGTAGACATAGAATAACACTCGGCAAGCATCGGTTTGACTGGAACAGCATAAGGACACACACTTTCTATTTTTAGAAAGTTTCTATTTTTAGCAGGTTTCCATTTTTGGAAAGTTTCTATTTTAGGAAAGTTTCTATTTTAGGAAAGTTTCTATTTTAGGAAAGTTTTCATTTTAGGAAAGTTTCCATTTTAGGAAAGTTTCTATTTTTGGAAAGTTTCTATTTTTAGAAAGTTTTGAAGTTAGAAAAGTTTCTTTATTTAGAAAGTCAACAGAAGTCAACTGAAAGTCAAAGTCAACCGAAAGTCAACTCAAAAGTCAACCTTGGTCAAACATAGTCAACATTAATTTGAAAAGTGTAAGTTATAATAATAACATAGGTTATAATGTTTATTAAAGTCAAAAGTGTAAAGTTATGTCATAACATAAGTTTAATTAAATAAAATGAATTATTAAAGTTAATATAAGTTGAAGTGTTATAATTAGTATAACATAAGTATTTAATTAATTAATTAATTAAATATTAACCATATTATAAATATTATTAATAATAATAATCTTTAAATCATATCATATTTAAATCATATCATAAGTATTAAAAATTAATAATGAATTATTAATTATAGCATAAGTTTCTAATTAAAATTATTAAATCATAAGTATTTAATAATTAAATCATAATTAAATAATAATTAAGTCTTATAATAATTAAATAATTATTTAATCTTTATTATAAGTCTTAAAATAATATCCTCATAAAATAAATTTAATACTTATCATAAGTATTTTTCATTAATAATAAAAGTATTATTAATCATAAGTTTAATTAAAATGTTAATTAAATCATAAGTAATAATTAAATGATATAATAAATATATATCATAAGTCTTAAATGATAATAATTACTTCTTATATCATAAGTAATTAATCAATAATGAAAATCATTATTTTTATCATAAGTTTCAATATTTAACCATAAGTTTTAAGTTTAAAAGTTCATCGGGTCGTATCTTGAGCCCCGGGTGTCGGTTTCGGGCAAGCCACATATGCAACTCCACCTACTCAAACCACCCGACACAATTATGAACTCAAGAACACTCCAAGAACAGTCACCAAGTCGTGACTTACAGCCCTTAAACAATTTGTACCTTTAATCCGCTCAAAAACGTATTTTAGTCATAACGGGTGATCCGTGGCTCGGATTTCGATGACCCGAACATGAAAGTTCATCCCATCATCAATCCTAACACACTAGTACACCCTAAGGACTCCAAAAATGGTCACAAAGTCGGACCATAACTGAACCAATTCGTTTTCACCATTTAATCTTTACAAAACACCATTTTAATCATATCTTAAGCTCCGGGAATCGAAACGACATGAATCCGGAGTCTAAAATTAATGTCTTAATGAGAGGAACTCATCTAAACAATTTAATTTCACTTTTATATCAGTTACAAAACCAGAAATGAACGAATAAGCTGCTGTCCCAAAATAATCAAACCGAAAACATGTATAATCGAGTAATTCTACGCATACAAACAACAATACAATAACACATAATCATCATACTACTAATATAACATGTAAAATCAGAAAAATAAATGAAAAATTGAAAAGTTAGGGTTAGGGTTTATACCCTAATCAAGAATCGAAGAGTATGATCGTGTAGAGAAGAACGAGAGGAATCTGAATATGATAAAAGCCCTTTGATTTGCTTGCTTGATTGAAGAAGATGATGAGGATTATGGATGGTGGTGGCGACGGCACTCAAAGGAGAAAAGAGGGAGGAGAAAATGAATGAGAGAAATTAAGGGTTTTGAGAAAATGTTTAAAGTGTAAGTATTATCTCAAAATGAAACAAAAATGTGGATATACCCCCTCTCCCTTGAATTTTCGGCTGAATATTGGCTAGGGTGGGCCCTTTGTGGCCCAAATTTGATAAATGTCCAATAGCTTGTGGCCCGAATGCCCGAACGAAGCCCGAAACGCGAAAACACCGCTACGCGATTAAATATTCGGAGAGATAACGCACACGCGACAAATAAAATATATAAACACTATATATAATCATATGACATCAAAATATCATATTTAAAATAATTAGGACTTAAAAATCCCAAAAACTCGACCGTTGGTTTGAAAACCGAAAAGATTCGCCGGATGGAAATCCGCGAGACGTAGAAACGTATAAATTAAAATATGAATACAAATATTCATTTGACATATAATAATTAATATATTATTACAAAAATAATAATATAGGTCATAGAAATGACGTGGCACGAATAACAGTTAACGGTCGTTAAATAGTTAACGGAAAAAGATAACGGAAAAAGTAGGGTCGTTACAGTACCTTCCCGTTACGGAAATTTCGTCCCGAAATTTAAGCAGGTGCAGGGGTTTCCTCGGCATCTGGGAACAAATGCGGTTACTTCTGCTTCATCTGACCTTCACGCTCCCAAGTGAACTCGGGACCGCGTCCGGTGTTCCATCTAACTCGAACAATAGGAATTTTACTCTGCTTAAGAGTCTTTACCTCTCGGTCCATAATTTCAACAGGTTCTTCAATAAAATAAAGTTGCTTATCAACATGAAGTTCATCAAAAAGAATAGTTTCATTGGCCTCGGCCAAACACTTCTTTAAATTCGATACATGAAAAACGTCACGAATAGCACTGAGTTCTTGTGGCAATTTCAAACGATAAGCCACTGGTCCAACTCTCTCAATAATCCCAAAAGGTCCAACAAATCGAGGATTCAACTTTCCCCTTTTACCAAAACGTACCACACCCTTCCAAGGTGAAACTTTCAACATAACACGATCACCGACCTGAAAGTCGATATCGTTCCTTCTCTTATCAGCATAACTCTTTTGCCTACTCCTGGCAGTTCTCAATCTTTCCTTAATCTGTGCAATCTTCTCGGTAGTCTCGTGAATGATCTCTGGTCATGTGAGTTGAGCATCCCCAACCTCATTCCAACAGACAGGAGACCTACACTTTCTACCATACAGAGCTTCAAATGGTGCGGCTTTAATACTTGCATGATAACTGCTGTTATAAGAAAACTCATCCAGCGGCAAATATTTATCCCACCCATTTCCAAAATCAATAACACACGCTCTTAACATGTTTTCTACGTTTGAATGGTCCTTTCACTCTGACCATCCGTCTGTGGATGATAAGCGGTGCTCATATCCAATTTAGTTCCTAGAGCACCTTGTTAGGACTGCCTCAGTCCAACATAATCGATACGGGAACACCATGTCTCGAAATAATCTCCTTCAAATACAAACGAGTAAACTTCTTCATTGAATATGTTTCCTTAATTGGCAAGAAAAGAGTTGACTTAGCGAGTCGGTAACAATCACCCAAATGGTATCATAACCACCCACAACTCCCGGTAACTTCGTAATAAAGTCCATCTTAATACCTTCCCACTTCCACTCGGGAATTTCAGGTTGCACCAAAAGTCCAGACGGTTTCTGATGTTCAGCTTTAACCTTAGCGCAGGTCAAACACTTAGCCATATACGTAGCCACATCAGCTTTCAAATTAGGCCACCAATACAGCTCCTTAAGATCATGATACATCTTTTCTGAACCAGGATGAATAGAGTACCTAGACTTATGAGCCTCATCTAAAACAAGTTTTCGTAGATCACCAAACTTCGGAACCCAAAGGCATCCCGCAAAATACCGAGTACCATCGGTTTGTACCTCTAACTGTTTACTCAAGCCTCGGACCTTCCCGTTACAAAATTTTCCTCCTTCAAGGCTTCTTATTGTGCCTCAAGGATCTACCTAGCGAGGTTTGTTTGAATTGTCATATTCGAGGCCCTAAACCTGCGAGGTTCAGCCCTTTCTTTACGACTTAATGCATCAGCCACATCATTGGCCTTTCCCGGATGATATAAAAGTTCGCAATCATAATCATTTAACGTCTCAACCCATCTTCGTTGCCTCATATTTAACTGTTTCTGATCAAGAATATGTTGAAGACTTTTGTGATCAGTGTACAATGTACCTTTGACCCCATATAGATAATGTCTGCAAATCTTAAGCGCAAACACAATAGCTCTCAACTCTAAATCATGGGTTACATAATTCTGCTCGTGAACCTTCAACTGACGTGACGCGTACGCAATAAATTTCTTTCGTTGCATCAAAACACAACCAAAGTCTTGACACGAAGCATCACAATAGATAACAAAATCATCATTACCCTCAGGTAGTGATAATATCGGTGCAGAAGTTAACTTCTTCTTCAGAGTTTGGAAAGCAGACTCTTGTTCACTCTTCCACTCGTACTTCTTCCCCTTATGCGTTAAAGCAGTCAGAGGTTTCGCTACTCGTGAAAAATCTTGAATGAACCTTCTATAATAGCCTGCTAATCCTAGAAACTGGCGAATCTGAGTAGGAGTTTTCGGAATTTCCCACTTTTCAATTGCCTCAATCTTGGCGGGATCAACTAGTATTCCTTGTTTACTAACAATATATCCAAGGAATTGAACTTCTCTTAACCAGAAAGCACACTTAGAGAACTTAGCGTACAACTCTTCTTTTCTCAATAGATCAAGCACTAACTTCAAGTGTTCTTCGTGCTCTTCATCACTCTTAGAATAAATAAGGATGTCTACACACACGGTTCATGAGGTCTATGAACACAGCAGGTGCATTTGTCAATCTGAACGGCATAACAAGAAATTCAAAGTGACCGTAACGGGTGCGGAAAGCAGTTTTCAGAATATCAGTTTCTTTAGCGCGTAATTGGTGATAACCGGAACGAAGATCAATCTTATAATAAACGGATGAACCTTGAAGTTGATCGAACAGATCATCAATTCTCGGAAGAGGGTAACGGTTTTTAACAGTAAGCTCGTTCAATTCACGATAATCAATACACAAACGAAATGAACCATCTTTCTTCTCAACGAACAAAACGGGAGCTCCCCAAGGGGACGAACTGGGCCGGATGAAATAAAGTTGCAATAATGAAGGAAGAAATAAATATGGAGTAGTCACATCGGTGGCATAGATATTTAAGGCAATTCTCTCAAAGGAGTTAACGAGGATCATGGACTCCAAAGTAAATTTTCATTATATTTCCGAAAGGAAGACGTATGAAAGGTGTGATAATTCAACGAGAGTGAACTTCCTTGTACAATGAGCGAGGAAGTCTAGGATTCATCCATATTCTTAAATTTATGTGCGGATGAAAAGAACACGAATCATGGGTTATAAAGAATGGCCGACTCCAGGTGAGATGAATCTCCAAAAATAATTTCGTGCACCCTAAAGTATCGAATCCTAGGATTGATGTTTACGAGGGTGTTGCGGTTGACAGCGAAAATTGAGAGTAGAAACTCCTCAAACGGTCTAGAGTAATATATATCCATGATACCCATTATAACAACAGTTGGGGTAGAAACCCACCTAGCGCCTTTTCTACAATAAGGTGACCATCGAGTGTACCCCAGAAACTTGATTTATCGGTCTGCGTTTCGGCCATGTCCAACCATAAGAGGGAAAGTTCTATGAGCGCAAAGACTTTCCAACAAATTTTATAAAACCGGCATCCAAACTGGTGTAAGAATTTCTATCAATGGACTTAATGGTAAATTTTCATCCTTAAACGGAGGATGAGAAGAAATGTGATCCAAACACTCTGTAGAGTAATGCGAAAATTCTAATGTAATCAATCAAAGAAGTTTTGAAAAAGCTTTAAACGTCTAATGTAACCCCATAAATGGAACGAAGCTCTTAGTAAATTTAGAAGTATGTACAACGTGTACCATTTTACGTAAATCAATTTGAGTTAACTAGACAACTCAATAAGAGTGGTTTTAAAATAATTTTGAAGGTATAAATTAGTGTATACTAGCCAAAATAGGTAAGGGTAAATTTGTCCATTTGAATTCATACGTACATATATGATTTTATAAATAGTATACATGACAAAGTATTTCATTACTTCTATTCGCCCATAAATCTCGTGAGAACCGCCCAATTACACAAATGTGTAAAATTTTTAATGAAAAGCAGGGTATCCGCATCACAGAGGTTACGAGTTGAAGTAAGATCGTTAAAGCTCGGGTGATGGACTTGAATCGTCTTGCGACATCTCTTCAATAAATGCTACGAGGTCATGAAAATCAATGAGTTAAATAATGTCTTGACTTTTATCAGAACACAAGTCCTTGGGTCAAAACTATTCACGTGCGAAGCTGTCACTAACAAGCGAGTTATAAATGATAAAACATGGGGTAGGTAGTTCGGTTAAGATGAGTCTCTCGCATATCAACAAATAAGATAATGAGTATCTTCCTTACTCATGTAATAACGTTAGAATTTCCGAATGAGTGGTGTACAAATTTTCTTTGACTCGCTTTCTATTCCTCATGTCACAATATTGGGACTTCTTTATGAATTAACGTAATATAATCACGTTGGCCTGACGCCATTATATTTCACTAACTCATAGTTCCATTCCAATATCACTACATAAGGTCAGGACACGTGGTCAACCTCGAATTTCAACACAATTTCCCCTAAAACAATTTCCCCTAAAACAATTTCTTAACAATGTGCTAAGGATAGCACAAGAGACAAAGACATCGAAAGTAATGAATAGGAGTAACGATGACATAAAAATGTCTTCGAAGTACCAAGAATCTCTAAAAGTAAGAATGACGTTTTCCGTTTCAACAACCAAAGCAAATAGGCACAACGGCACAAATGCACGTAATATAACAAAAATGTTATATACCTAAACATAATAGCTGACATTGAAATGCCGAGCATTTAGAAGTCAAGAATGACATCTCGCGTAATATAACTCAAACGTTATATACATAACCATAATAGATGACATAGAAATGCCGAGAATTCTAGAACACGTAATGTAACTTAAACGTTATATCAATAAACACTAATTATGACATAGAAATGTCGAGAATTCCAGAAGTCAAGAATGACACCCCCTCGGTTTCACTAACCGAGGTGTTCCTTTAAAAGATGAACTCGCATGAGTCGGAGAATACGTTTAAATCGGAATGGGAGTTCCTCCCGGATTCAGAACATAATAGAAATGTATGTATGATAACAATATACATACCAACACGACACAAATAATCACATATAATAATATATAATAGGCCGGGCTGTAGACTAGACTCACTAATGCACCCTATTGACCCGGGTAACGACATCAATGCAGCCTAATTCCCTACAACCAGAGCTCTGATACCAACTGTGACGACTCCGTCAAAACACTTAACGGCTCCGTCACTTGGTCCCACAGCTTGATCGAAACTCTATATGAATTTAATAAAACAACCTTGCATTCTTTATTTAAAAATGATTTCCTATAAAGGAAATCTACTAAAATGTATAAGTTTAGAAAAACTATACAATAATACTTTAACCAAAAGTTGACCAAAATAAAGTCAACAAACAACCACTTTTTAATGTAATAAAATAGAATGCAAGTTAATGTTTAACAAAAGCTGCCATCATAAATATGCAGACTCTCTAAGCACAGCGGAAGCAATCAATCATGAACCTGAGAATAAAACATGCGAGTAACTGTCAACAAAAATGTTGAGTGAATTATAGGTTTAATATTGCAAACAATATTTAATTTAAACATTAAAAATTTATGTTTGAAAACATAAAACTCCTTTTTAAACCACCAAATTATATGCTAGAAAACATATAATAAAACATTATTCCATTTTCCGTGAGCCACCTGGTAACCACTTAACCCTTTATTTACCCTTGCCAAACACAATAAATAATATACACCGAACAAGTGTATCTTCAACTAAATACGAAGTACTAAACATTCCGATTATAAATTGCTAGCGCGACTAGCTCGAAATGGGGTTGTCAAACCCGATAGATCTATCCATAGGATTCGCGTTCACCAGTAGAAACCAGTGATTACAGTTACCAGACTAGGGAATATTTTTGTTCAACTCACAATGAATAATTTAAACCAACTTCCACTTGTGTCCAAAATATAAATAAATTGCATGTATTCTCATCCCAAAAGATTTAAAATAGAAAAATGGGACTATAACTCACCTTAATAGCAACTGAAGAAATCTCACAAACAAGCGAACAGCAAATAAAGTAAAGTGATCAAGAAAGATCACAACGCCGACCTATAAATAAAGCAGGCCGATATAAATAACTAACTTAGGTCAAGTCTTAGTATGATAGCTATTGTACATGTTGCAAGTAGACATAGAATAACACTCGGCAAGCATCGGTTTGACTGGAACAGCATAAGGACACACACTTTCTATTTTTAGAAAGTTTCTATTTTTAGCAGGTTTCCATTTTTGGAAAGTTTCTATTTTAGGAAAGTTTCTATTTTAGGAAAGTTTCTATTTTAGGAAAGTTTTCATTTTAGGAAAGTTTCCATTTTAGGAAAGTTTCTATTTTTGGAAAGTTTCTATTTTTAGAAAGTTTTGAAGTTAGAAAAGTTTCTTTATTTAGAAAGTCAACAGAAGTCAACTGAAAGTCAAAGTCAACCGAAAGTCAACTCAAAAGTCAACCTTGGTCAAACATAGTCAACATTAATTTGAAAAGTGTAAGTTATAATAATAACATAGGTTATAATGTTTATTAAAGTCAAAAGTGTAAAGTTATGTCATAACATAAGTTTAATTAAATAAAATGAATTATTAAAGTTAATATAAGTTGAAGTGTTATAATTAGTATAACATAAGTATTTAATTAATTAATTAATTAAATATTAACCATATTATAAATATTATTAATAATAATAATCTTTAAATCATATCATATTTAAATCATATCATAAGTATTAAAAATTAATAATGAATTATTAATTATAGCATAAGTTTCTAATTAAAATTATTAAATCATAAGTATTTAATAATTAAATCATAATTAAATAATAATTAAGTCTTATAATAATTAAATAATTATTTAATCTTTATTATAAGTCTTAAAATAATATCCTCATAAAATAAATTTAATACTTATCATAAGTATTTTTCATTAATAATAAAAGTATTATTAATCATAAGTTTAATTAAAATGTTAATTAAATCATAAGTAATAATTAAATGATATAATAAATATATATCATAAGTCTTAAATGATAATAATTACTTCTTATATCATAAGTAATTAATCAATAATGAAAATCATTATTTTTATCATAAGTTTCAATATTTAACCATAAGTTTTAAGTTTAAAAGTTCATCGGGTCGTATCTTGAGCCCCGGGTGTCGGTTTCGGGCAAGCCACATATGCAACTCCACCTACTCAAACCACCCGACACAATTATGAACTCAAGAACACTCCAAGAACAGTCACCAAGTCGTGACTTACAGCCCTTAAACAATTTGTACCTTTAATCCGCTCAAAAACGTATTTTAGTCATAACGGGTGATCCGTGGCTCGGATTTCGATGACCCGAACATGAAAGTTCATCCCATCATCAATCCTAACACACTAGTACACCCTAAGGACTCCAAAAATGGTCACAAAGTCGGACCATAACTGAACCAATTCGTTTTCACCATTTAATCTTTACAAAACACCATTTTAATCATATCTTAAGCTCCGGGAATCGAAACGACATGAATCCGGAGTCTAAAATTAATGTCTTGATGAGAGGAACTCATCTAAACAATTTAATTTCACTTTTATATCAGTTACAAAACCAGAAATGAACGAATAAGCTGCTGTCCCAAAATAATCAAACCGAAAACATGTATAATCGAGTAATTCTACGCATACAAACAACAATACAATAACACATAATCATCATACTACTAATATAACATGTAAAATCAGAAAAATAAATGAAAAATTGAAAAGTTAGGGTTAGGGTTTATACCCTAATCAAGAATCGAAGAGTATGATCGTGTAGAGAAGAACGAGAGGAATCCGAATATGATAAAAGCCCTTTGATTTGCTTGCTTGATTGAAGAAGATGATGAGGATTATGGATGGTGGTGGCGACGGCACTCAAAGGAGAAAAGAGGGAGGAGAAAATGAATGAGAGAAATTAAGGGTTTTGAGAAAATGTTTAAAGTGTAAGTATTATCTCAAAATGAAACAAAAATGTGGATATACCCCCTCTCCCTTGAATTTTCGGCTGAATATTGGCTAGGGTGGGCCCTTTGTGGCCCAAATTTGATAAATGTCCAATAGCTTGTGGCCCGAATGCCCGAACGAAGCCCGAAACGCGAAAACACCGCTACGCGATTAAATATTCGGAGAGATAACGCACACGCGACAAATAAAATATATAAACACTATATATAATCATATGACATCAAAATATCATATTTAAAATAATTAGGACTTAAAAATCCCAAAAACTCGACCGTTGGTTTGAAAACCGAAAAGATTCGCCGGATGGAAATCCGCGAGACGTAGAAACGTATAAATTAAAATATGAATACAAATATTCATTTGACATATAATAATTAATATATTATTACAAAAATAATAATATAGGTCATAGAAATGACGTGGCACGAATAACAGTTAACGGTCGTTAAATAGTTAACGGAAAAAGATAACGGAAAAAGTAGGGTCGTTACACCATCCTTACAAGGGAACCTTTTACATTCCACCACATTATTAGCAGATGTACCAACTTCATTACCCTTTGACTTTAGCCTCTCCAAAAAGTCATTATAATTATTCATTGAAACCCCATCATTTACTCATTCGCATCTTGTAATGAGAATTGCCATACGAATCATTGGGAATTAGCAATCAGTATTTTGAAATCTCGCAGTGAAAGGACCCGTTCATATACATTATAAACGATTCACAATAGTTGATTACATTGCGAGGTATTTGACCTCTATATGATACATTTTACAAACATTGCATTCGTTTTTAAAAGACAAACTTTCTTTACATCGAAAATTGACAGGCATGCATACCATTTCATAATATCTACTATCCAACTATAAATTGATTTAATAATAATCTTTGATGAACTCAATGACTCGAATGCAACGTTCTTCAAAATATGCTATGAAAGACTCCAAGTAATATCTTTAAAATGAGCAAATGCACAGCGGAAGATTTCTTTAACACCTGAGAATAAACATGCTTTAAAGTGTCAACCAAAAGGTTTGTGAGTTCATTAGTTTATCATAATCATTTATTTTCATCATTTTAATAGACCACAAGAATTTCATTTTCAGTTCTCATAAATATACGTCCCATGCATAGAGACAAAAATAATCATTCATATGGTGAACACCTGGTAACCGACATTAACTAGATACATATAAGAATATCCCCTATCATTCCGGGATCCTCCTTCGGACATGACATAAATTTCGAAGTACTAAAGCATCCGGTACTTTGGATGGGGTTTGTTAGGCCCAATAGATCTATCTTTAGGATTCGCGTCAATTAGGGTGTCTGTTCCCTAATTCTTAGATTACCAGACTTAATAAAAAGGGGCATATTCGATTTCGATAATTCAACCATAGAATGTAGTTTCACGTACTTGTGTCTATTTCGTAAAACATTTATAAAAGTTGCGCATGTATTCTCAGCCCAAAAATATAAAAGGTAAAAAGGCAAATGAAACTCACCATACTGTATTTCGTAGTAAAAATACATATAACGTCATTGAACAAGTGCAAGGTTGGCCTCGGATTCACGAACCTAAATTAATTATATATATTTATATGTTGGTCAATATTTGTCTAACAAATTAGGTCAAATCATAGTGTACCACAATCCTAATGCTCGAGACTAATATGCAAAAGTCAACAAAAGTAAATTTGACTCAAAATAATTTCTAAAAATCTATACATGATTAATATATAGTTTAAATATCGTCGTTTTATATTTTTAAATATTTTAAAAAGATTTATTAGAGTAAATAATATAATTTATTTATTAATAAATAAAATTTTATATTAAATTTATATAATCAAATATACTTTTATATATATTAAGTAATAAAATTTATAGGGTTCATTTAATATCATAAAGATAATATGATAGGTATTATTAAAGTAAGTTATTACACGTAGTAAAATATGTTTGTATCACATATTTATTTGATAAAATAATATCTATAATGATAGTAAGTAAAAGTTGTATTATTTTGTAATAATAATTATTATTATAAAAATATCAATATTTATAATTACTAAGATGACATTATGATAAAACGATAATTCTAATTATGATAACTTTAATATTTACGATAATTTTTAATATTATCTTTAAAATAATAATTCTATTTAAAATAATAATAATAATGATATTTTATAGTAACAATGACATTTCTATTAAAATGATAATTTTTGTTAAAATGATAGTTTTAATACTAACGATACTTTTAATAATAATAGTAATGATAAAAATAATAAGAACGATAATTTTATCTAAATTAATATCTTATAATATTTTAATTTCATCATGATACGCTTACTCATTATTTCCTAATCGTTTCGTTTAATAGCTTTTAATCGTCTTTTATATCGTGTTCATAATAATGATAATAATAGTAATCAAAATATTTAGGTGTTACAATTATTTGTTTTAATTACACTAATATTAATAATGATAGTTACTATAATATTATTAACGATAATACTAATAATTATCTTAATGATAATATAGTAATAATAATAATAACAATAACAATAACCATTTTTAAATAATGATATATATATATATATATATATATATATATATATATATATATATATATATATATATATATATATATATATATATATATATATATATATATATATATTAATAATGATAATAATAATAATAATACTAATAATAATAATAATAATAATAATAATAATAATAATAATAATAATGATAATTGGATAATAATAATAATAATACTAATTATAACTTTAACGATAATAACGATAGTAATAAAAAAACAATTTTTAATGATAAATCCCTTTTATTGATAAAGATAATAATAATGATAATAATAAGATAAAACTAGAACGACGATAAAAACGACGATAATAATAATCATTTTTAATAAAAATATCGAAAATTCAATTGATTATAACTTCTAATCCGTTCATCGAAACCATTCGATATCTAAAGGAAAAGTTCTTAATTTTTCGCTAACTTTCCAAGGACATGCATATCTTATACCTTATCTCAACCGCAAGTGTAACTAATTCAAGATTCAACCTAACCTGTCTAAGGGCAATATCAAAAGTACAAGCATGCATAATCCTAAATACTCGAGCACTAGTCAAGGATACACTATTAGTATGTAAAAGTTAAATTATGAGTACTCACGTATCAATATTGAGATTCAATATTGCAGGAAAGGTACGTAGACGCAACGAAAATGATAAACACTATATTGACCTCACGAGCATACCCATGAACCATACTCAATCACCTCTATAGCTATAACCCATAATTTCTTTAATCCTATCCTACTCGAAAAACAATTTTGAAATCACTCGGACAACACTCCGTCGTAATATTTTATGTATACTAATAATATCTTGAAATAACACGGAGTAAATATATATATGTAAATCGATTGAGAGAGTTTAGAGAAAAATATTTTCAAGTTTCTATGAAATAATGAAACCTATTGAATTCTATTTATAATAGATTTTTGAATTATTAAAATGAATTATTAAAGTATGAATTATTAAAGTGAATTATTAAAGTATGAATTATTAAAGTGAATTATTAAAGTATGAATTATTAAAGTGAATTATTAAAGTATAAATTATTAAAGTATGAATTATTAAAGTGAATTATTAAAGTTAAAGTAAAGTAAAAATAAAGTAAAGGTAAAGTTTAAGTATAGTAAAAGTATAAAACTATGTACGTATTATACGCGTATAAATATATATAATATTAATTTAAATCGTTATATATATTTAATAAAATAAAATATAAATATCGTTATCTTTATCATACTAGTTAAGTAATGAGTTGTCAAAAGTGGTTCTAGATATTTATAAAAGTTATATACGTTTTAATAATAAAGTTCTTTTTAAACTGAAAACGTTTTCGTACGTTTGAAACTAAATAGATCAATCGAGTCTTTATGAGATTCAATCTTCCACTATCCTTTGTCTAGTTCTCAATGATTGACAATTTGTTCTTATTTATAAATTACTTTACCATTTTCCGAATATTGTTAAAATGGAAAGATTTCTCAAATTAACGTGGGCCTTTCAACAGAGACTTGTTGTAGTGACCCGAACTTTTCCATGTTTATATATATTAATTGATATTGATATTTACATAATTAAATGTTTCCAACATGTTAAGCAATCAAACTTGTTAAGACTTGATTAATTGAAATATGTTTCATATAGACAATTGACCACCCAAGTTGACCGGTGATTCGCGAACGTTAAAACTTGTAAAAACTATATGATGACATATATATGGATATATATATAGTTAACATGATACTATGATAAGTAAACATATCATTAAGTATATTAACAATGAACTACATATGTAAAAACAAGACTACTAACTTAATGATTTTTAAACGAGACATATATGTAACGATTATCGTTGTAAAGACATTTAATGTATATATATCATATTAAGAGATATTCATACATGATAATATCATGATAATATAATAATTTAAAATCTCATTTGATATTATAAACATTGGGTTAACAACATTTAACAAGATCGTTAACCTAAAGGTTTCAAAACAACACTTACATGTAACGACTAACGATGACTTAACGACTCAGTTAAAATGTATATACATGTAGTGTTTTAATATGTATTTATACACTTTTGAAAGACTTCAATATACTTATCAAAATACTTCTACTTAACAAAAATGCTTACAATTACATCCTCGTTCAGTTTCATCAACAATTCTACTCATATGCACCCGTATTCGTACTCGTACAATACACAACTTTTAGATGTATGTACTATTGGTATATACACTCCAATGATCAGCTCTTAGCAGCCCATGTGAGTCACCTAACACATGTGGGAACCATCATTTGGAAACTAGCATGAAATATCTCATAAAATTACAAAAATATGAGTAATCATTCATGACTTATTTACATGAAAACAAAATTACATATCCTTTATATCTAATCCATACACCAACGACCAAAAACACCTATAAACACTTTCATTCTTCAATTTTCTTCATCTAATTGATCTCTCTCAAGTTCTATCTTCAAGTTCTAAGTGTTCTTCATAAATTCCAAAAGTTCTAGTTTCATAAAATCAAGAATACTTTCAAGTTTGCTAGCTCACTTCCAATCTTGTAAGGTGATCATCCAACCTCAAGAAATCTTTGTTTCTTACAGTAGGTTATCATTCTAATACAAGGTAATAATCATATTCAAACTTTGGTTCAATTTCTATAACTATAACAATCTTATTTCAAGTGATGATCTTACTTGAACTTGTTTTCGTGTCATGATTCTGCTTCAAGAACTTCGAGCCATCCAAGGATCCATTGAAGCTAGATCCATTTTTCTCTTTTCCAGTAGGATTATCCAAGGAACTTAAGGTAGTAATGATGTTCATAACATCATTCGATTCATACATATAAAGCTATCTTATTCGAAGGTTTAAACTTGTAATCACTAGAACATAGTTTAGTTAATTCTAAACTTGTTCGCAAACAAAAGTTAATCCTTCTAACTTGACTTTTAAAATCAACTAAACACATGTTCTATATCTATATGATATGCTAACTTAATGATTTAAAACCTGAAAACACGAAAAACACCGTAAAACCGGATTTACGCCGTCGTAGTAACACCGCGGGCTGTTTTGGGTTAGTTAATTAAAAACTATGATAAACTTTGATTTTAAAGTTGTTATTCTGAGAAAATGATTTTTATTATGAACATGAAACTATATCCAAAAATTATGATTAAACTCAAAGTGGAAGTATGTTTTCTAAAATGGTCATCTAGACGTCGTTCTTTCGACTGAAATGACTACCTTTACAAAAACGACTTGTAACTTATTTTTCCGACTATAAACCTATACTTTTCTGTTTAGATTCATAAAATATAGTTCAATATGAAACCATAGCAATTTGATTCACTCAAAACGGATTTAAAATGAAGAAGTTATGGGTAAAACAAGATTGGATAATTTTTCTCATTTTAGCTTACGTGAAAATTGGTAACAAATCTATTCCAACCATAACTTAATCAACTTGTATTGTATATTATGTAATCTTGAGATACCATAGACACGTATACAATGTTTCGACCTATCATGTCGACACATCTATATATATTTCGGAACAACCATAGACACTCTATATGTGAATGTTGGAGTTAGCTATACAGGGTTGAGGTTGATTCCAAAATATATATAGTTTGAGTTGTGATCAATACTGAGATACGTATACACTGGGTCGTGGATTGATTCAAGATAATATTTATCGATTTATTTTTGTACATCTAACTGTGGACAACTAGTTGTAGGTTACTAACGAGGACAGCTGACTTAATAAACTTAAAACATCAAAATATATTAAAAGTGTTGTAAATATATTTTGAACATACTTTGATATATATGTATATATTGTTATAGGTTCGTGAATCAACCAGTGGCCAAGTCTTACTTCCCGACGAAGTAAAAATCTGTGAAAGTGAGTTATAGTCCCACTTTTAAAATCTAATATTTTTGGGATGAGAATACATGCAGGTTTTATAAATGATTTACAAAATAGACACAAGTACGTGAAACTACATTCTATGGTTGAATTATCGAAATCGAATATGCCCCTTTTTATTAAGTCTGGTAATCTAAGAATTAGGGAACATACACCCTAATTGATGCGAATCCTAAAGATAGGTCTATTGGGCCTAACAAACCCCATCCAAAATACCGGATGCTTTAGTACTTCGAAATTTATATCATATCCGAAGGGTGTCCCGGAATGATGGGGATATTCTTATATATGCATCTTGTTAATTTCGGTTACCAGGTGTTCACCATATGAATGATTTTTATCTCTATGTATGGGATGTGTATTGAAATATGAAATCTTGTGGTCTATTGTTACGATTTGATATATATAGGTTAAACCTATAACTCACCAACATTTTTGTTGACGTTTAAAGCATGTTTATTCTCAGGTGAATATTAAGAGCTTCCGCTGTTGCATACTAAAATAAGGACAAGATTTGGAGTCCATGTTTATATGATATTGTGTAAAAACTGCATTCAAGAAACTGATTTCGATGTAACATATTTGTATTGTAAACCATTATGTAATGGTCGTGTGTAAACAGGATATTTTAGATTATCATTATTTGATAATCTACGTAAAGCTTTTTAAACCTTTATTTATGAAATAAAGGTTATGGTTTGTTTTAAAAATGAATGCAGTCTTTGAAAAACGTCTCATATAGAGGTCAAAACCTCGCAACGAAATCAATTAATATGGAACGTTTTTAATCAATAAGAACGGGACATTTAAGTTGGTATCCGAGCGTTGGTCTTAGAGAACCAGAAAATTTGCATTAGTGTGTCTTATCGAGTTTGTTTGGATACATTAGTGAGTCTGGACTTCGACCGTGTTTTCTTTAAAAATGATTGCTTAACATTTTTGTTGGAAACTATATATTTTTAACATATGAATATTATGTGATATATTAATCTCTTAACGTGTTTGATATTATGTGATAGATGTCTACCTCTAGAACAAGTCCCATTGACTCACCTAATAATAATGAAGAGTCAAATGTAAATTGGAATGATTTGTGGACTGATTCACAAGTTCCCGAAGAGGAACCGGAAGAAGAGTCGGAACCGGAAGAAGAATCGGAACCGGAAGAAGAATCGGAACCGGATGAAGAAATAGAACCGGTGGGGGAAATAATAAAACGGTTAAGTAAAAGAAAATCCTCAACCAACCGACCAAAGTTAATTATGGTCAATGGTGTTTCCGCCAAGGAAGCAAAATATTGGGAGGATTACCAATTCTCCGATGAATCGGATTCCGACGAGAATTCCGATGATGTTATAGAAATTACCCCAACTGAATTTAAAAAGGCAAAAGAAAATAATAAGGGAAAGGGCATAAAAATAGAGAAATCTAATTCCAACCCCGATGAACTTTATATGTATCGTCAACCCCCGAAGTCCTTAAGTTGTAACAATGACCCGGGAACCTCTAAACCACCAGGTTTTTCTAAACCAATGTGGACAACGACGGCTCGTATTAGGGGAACATCATATATCCCTAGAAACTTGGCAAAATGAACCAAAACCGAAGAAGAAGAAACGAGCGAGTCGGAATAAGATAGTTGTATTCGTGTGGTGTAATATATGTAATATAGTGTTCTTATGCTTTATGATATATGTAAAAATTGCTTGTATTAATAAGTATTTTTTTATGAAACTAACTCTTGTCTATTTTACAGTTTAAAAACACAAAATGGATAGACAACCCAATATTTTAAGAGACCTACCCGGAGACATGATTGATGAAATCTTGTCTAGAGTCGGCCAGAATTCCTCGGCACAACTATTTAAGGCGAGATCAGTTTGTAAGACATTCGAAGAACGTTCCAAGAATGTCTTGGTTTATAAGAGACTTTCGTTTGAAAGATGGGGGATATCACATTGGGAAACCCATAAGTTACGATGTGTTTACTTTGACGCATATATTGCTGGGAACCCAAATGCTATTTTACGCAACGGGTTAAGAAATTATTTTGACTCAATATATCCGAATATTGGACTTCGTGATTTAGAGAAAGCGGCTAACATGCAACATAAAGAAGCATGTTATGCTTACAGATTAGTAATGTTCGCTTCTCACCAAAGTGAGAACAAGAACATCGGGCTACAACTATTAAACAAAACGTTCCCACAAGTGACGGAGTCGGTAATTGTGGTAAGAAATGAGGTTTTTAGATTGTTACGGGACTGTTGGACATTACGTAACCCTCGTCCCTTTGACGACGTTACAACACGCTGTCTTATCAATGGCCATAACGGTTATGTTGCACAAGACCAAGGATGGGAAGTAGTCCTAGTAAAACCAGAATGCATGACTTGTTTCTGGACGTATGAATTACGTGTCTTTATTGCCTTTGCTGAACGACTTGTGTACTAGCTAGAATTGTCTTCACAACTATCTTGTATCAAAGTTATTATGTGCTATATTTCATGCTTTATGTAAAATAAGCGGTATTGTAAGTTTGTAAAATATTGTATAAAAGTTTGAACGCGAAATATTATTATAATCAGTTTTTCATATAGAATTGTAGTAGTTGAATTGTATATTAGCTACTAAGTATAAACTTAACGGGTAGGTACTACCCGAATTTAAACTTATAAAACGCTAATATGAAGAAAAAGCTTTTATAAATGAGTTCATATTATGCTACGAAATACTATTAACTACTCTTAATATTCTGTATGATTAACTTGTTCCATTTAACTATTTTGAAGGAAATGGCACCGACTACTCGACACACCGTGAATATGAATGAAGAGGAATTCCGTACTTTTCTAGCTTCAAACATAGCCGCAGTACAGGCTGCGCTACATACCAATAATAACCTTGGATCTAGCAGTACAGGAAATCGTGTAGGATGCACCTACAAAGAATTCACTGCCTGCAAACCTTTGGAATTTGATGGAACCGAAGGACCGATCGGATTGAAACGGTGGACCGAGAAGGTCGAATCGGTGTTTGCCATAAGTAAGTGTACTGAAGAGGACAAAGTAAAGTACGCTACGCATACCTTCACAGGTTCTGCGTTAACATGGTGGAATACCTATCTAGAGCAAGTGGGACAAGACGATGCGTACGCACTACCGTGGTCAGCATTCAAGCACTTGATGAACGAGAAGTACCGTCCCAGAACCGAGGTTAATAAGCTCAAGACAGAACTTAGAGGGTTACGAACCCAAGGATGTGATATTACCACGTACGAAAGACGATTCACAGAATTGTGCCTATTGTGTCCGGGAGCATTCGAAGATGAGGAAGAGAAGATCGACGCGTTTGTGAAAAGATTACCGGAAAGAATCCAAGAAGATATAAGTTCACACGAGCCCGCCTCCATACAACAGGTATGTAGAATGGCTCACAAACTCGTGAACCAGATTGAAGAAAGAATTAAAGAACAGACTGCTGAAGAGGCCAATGTGAAGCAAGTCAAAAGAAAGTGGGAGGAAAACGGTGATAAGAATCACCAATACAACAACAACAGCAATTACAACAATAATCGCAACAATTATCCCAACAATCGCAACATCAATCGCAACTACAACAAACGGCCCAACAACAACAACAACAACAACAACAACAACTACAACAATCATCCCAACAACAATAATAACCGCAACAACAACAACAATCAGAAGCAGCTATGCCAAAGGTGTGAAAAGAATCACTCGGGGTTCTGCACCAAATTTTGCAACAAGTGTAAAAGAAATGGTCATAGCGCGGCGAAGTGTGAGGTCTACGGACCAGGGGTTAATAGAACGAAAGGAACAAATGGTGTCGGAACGAGTAATGGCGGAGCAAGTAGTGTCGGAGCAAGTTATGCCAATGTAGTTTGTTATAAATGTGGAAAACCAGGCCACATTATTAGAAATTGCCCGAACCAGGAGAACACGAATGGACAAGGCCGTGGAAGAGTTTTCAATATTAATGCGGTAGAGGCACAGGAAGACCCGGAGCTTGTTACGGGTACGTTTCTTATTGACAATAAATCTGCTTACGTTTTATTTGATTCGGGGATAGAAGCTATATGAGTAGAGATTTTTGTGCTAAATTAAGTTGTCCATTGACGCCTTTGGATAGTAAATTTTTACTCGAATTAGCAAATGGTAAATTAATTTCAGCAGATAATATATGTCGGAATCGAGAAATTAAACTGGTTAGCGAAACATTTAAGATTGATTTGATACCAGTAGAGTTAGGGAGTTTTGATGTGATAATCGGTATGGGCTGGTTGAAAGAAGTGAAAGCGGAGATCGTTTGTTACAAAAATGCAATTCGCATTATACGAGAAAAAGGAAAACCCTTAATGGTGTACGGAGAAAAGGGCAACACGAAGCTACATCTTATTAGTAATTTGAAGGCACAAAAACTAATAAGAAAAGGTTGCTATGCTGTTCTAGCACACGTCGAGAAAGTACAAACTGAAGAAAAGAGCATCAATGATGTTCTCATTGCAAAAGAATTTCCCGATGTATTTCCGAAAGAATTATCGGGATTACCCCCACATCGATCCGTTGAATTTCAGATAGATCTTGTACCAGGAGCTGCACCAATAGCTCGTGCTCCTTACAGACTCGCACCCAGCGAGATGAAAGAACTGCAAAGCCAATTACAAGAACTTTTAGAGCGTGGTTTCATTCGACCAAGCACATCACCGTGGGGAGCTCCTGTTTTGTTTGTCAAGAAGAAAGATGGTACATTCAGGTTGTGTATCGACTACCGAGAGTTGAACAAACTTACCATCAAGAACCGCTACCCACTACCGAGAATCGATGACTTATTTGATCAACTACAAGGCTCGTCTGTTTATTCAAAGATTGACTTACGTTCTGGGTATCATCAAATGCGGGTGAAAGAAGATGATATTCCAAAGACTGCTTTCAGAACACGTTACGGTCATTACGAGTTTATGGTCATGCCGTTTGGTTTAACTAATGCACCAGCTGTGTTCATGGACCTTATGAACCGAGTGTGTGGACCATACCTTGACAAGTTTGTCATTGTTTTCATTGATGACATACTTATTTACTCAAAGAATGACCAAGAACACGGTGAACATTTGAGAAAGGTGTAAGAAGTATTGAGGAAGGAAGAATTGTACGCTAAGTTTTCAAAGTGTGCATTTTGGTTGGAAGAAGTTCAATTCCTCGGTCACATAGTGAACAAAGAAGGTATTAAGGTGGATCCGGCAAAGATAGAAACTGTTGAAAAGTGGGAAACCCCGAAAACTCCGAAACACATACGCCAGTTTTTAGGACTAGCTGGTTACTACAGAAGGTTCATCCAAGACTTTTCCAGAATAGCAAAACCCTTGACTGCATTAACGCATAAAGGGAAGAAATTTGAATGGAATGATGAACAAGAGAAAGCGTTTCAGTTATTGAAGAAAAAGCTAACTACGGCACCTATATTGTCATTGCCTGAAGGGAATGATGATTTTGTGATTTATTGTGATGCATCAAAGCAAGGTCTCGGTTGTGTATTAATGTAACGAACGAAGGTGATTGCTTATGCGTCTAGACAATTGAAGATTCACGAACAAAATTATACGACGCATGATTTGGAATTAGGCGCGGTTGTTTTTGCATTAAAGACTTGGAGGCACTACTTATATGGGGTCAAAAGTATTATATATACCGACCACAAAAGTCTTCAACACATATTTAATCAGAAACAACTGAATATGAGGCAGCGTAGGTGGATTGAATTATTGAATGATTACGACTTTGAGATTCGTTACCACCCGGGGAAGGCAAATGTGGTAGCCGATGCCTTGAGCAGGAAGGACAGAGAACCCATTCGAGTAAAATCTATGAATATAATGATTCATAATAACATTACTACTCAAATAAAGGAGGCGCAACAAGGAGTTTTAAAAGAGGGAAATTTAAAGGATGAAATACCCAAAGGATCGGAGAAGCATCTTAATATTCGGGAAGACGGAACCCAGTATAGGGCTGAAAGGATTTGGGTACCAAAATTTGGAGATATGAGAGAAATGGTACTTAGAGAAGCTCATAAAACCAGATACTCAATACATCCTGGAACGGGGAAGATGTACAAGGATCTCAAGAAACATTTTTGGTGGCCGAGTATGAAAGCCGATGTTGCTAAATACGTAGGAGAATGTTTGACGTGTTCTAAGGTCAAAGCTGAGCATCAGAAACCATCAGGTCTACTTCAACAACCCGAAATCCCGGAATGGAAATGGGAAAACATTACCATGGATTTCATCACTAAATTGCCAAGGACTGCAAGTGGTTTTGATACTATTTGGGTAATAGTTGATCGTCTCACCAAATCAGCACACTTCCTGCCAATAAGAGAAGATGACAAGATGGAGAAGTTAGCACGACTGTATTTGAAGGAAGTCATCTCCAGACATGGAATACCAATCTCTATTATCTCTGATAGGGATGGCAGATTTATTTCAAGATTCTGGCAGACATTACAGCAAGCATTAGGAACTCGTCTAGACATGAGTACTGCCTATCATCCACAAACTGATGGGCAGAGCGAAAGGACGATACAAACGCTTGAAGACATGCTACGAGCATGTGTTATTGATTTCGGAAACAGTTGGGATCGACATCTACCGTTAGCAGAATTTTCCTACAACAATAGCTACCATTCAAGCATTGAGATGGCGCCGTTTGAAGCACTTTATGGTAGAAAGTGCAGGTCTCCGATTTGTTGGAGTGAAGTGGGGGATAGACAGATTACGGGTCCGGAGATTATACAAGAAACTACCGAGAAAATCATCCAAATTCAACAACGGTTGAAAACCGCCCAAAGTCGACAAAAGAGCTACGCTGACATTAAAAGAAAAGATATAGAATTTGAAATTGGAGAGATGGTCATGCTTAAAGTTGCACCTTGGAAAGGCGTTGTTCGATTTGGTAAACGAGGGAAATTAAATCCAAGGTATATTGGACCATTCAAGATTATTGATCGTGTCGGACCAGTAGCTTACCGACTAGAGTTACCTCAACAACTCGCGGCTGTACATAACACTTTCCACGTCTCGAATTTAAAGAAATGTTTTGCTAAAGAAGATCTCACTATTCCGTTAGATGAAATCCAAATCAACGAAAAACTTCAATTCATCGAAGAACCCGTCGAAATAATGGATCGTGAGGTTAAAAGACTTAAGCAAAACAAGATACCAATTGTTAAGGTTCGATGGAATGCTCGTAGAGGACCCGAGTTCACCTGGGAGCGTGAAGATTAGATGAAGAAGAAATACCCGCATCTATTTCCAGAAGATTCGTCAACACCTTCAACAGCTTAAAATTTCGGGACGAAATTTATTTAACGGGTAGGTACTGTAGTGACCCGAACTTTTCCATGTTTATATATATTAATTGATATTGATATTTACATAATTAAATGTTTCCAACATGTTAAGCAATCAAACTTGTTAAGACTTGATTAATTGAAATATGTTTCATATAGACAATTGACCACCCAAGTTGACCGGTGATTCACGAACGTTAAAACTTGTAAAAACTATATGATGACATATATATGGATATATATATAGTTAACATGATACTATGATAAGTAAACATATCATTAAGTATATTAACAATGAACTACATATGTAAAAACAAGACTACTAACTTAATGATTTTTAAACGAGACATATATGTAACGATTATCGTTGTAAAGACATTTAATGTATATATATCATATTAAGAGATATTCATACATGATAATATCATGATAATATAATAATTTAAAATCTCATTTGATATTATAAACATTGGGTTAACAACATTTAACAAGATCGTTAACCTAAAGGTTTCAAAACAACACTTACATGTAACGACTAACGATGACTTAACGACTCAGTTAAAATGTATATACATGTAGTGTTTTAATATGTATTTATACACTTTTGAAAGACTTCAATATACTTATCAAAATACTTCTACTTAACAAAAATGCTTACAATTACATCCTCGTTCAGTTTCATCAACAATTCTACTCGTATGCACCCGTATTCGTACTCGTACAATACACAACTTTTAGATGTATGTACTATTGGTATATACACTCCAATGATCAGCTCTTAGCAGCCCATGTGAGTCACCTAACACATGTGGGAACCATCATTTGGAAACTAGCATGAAATATCTCATAAAATTACAAAAATATGAGTAATCATTCATGACTTATTTACATGAAAACAAAATTACATATCCTTTATATCTAATCCATACACCAACGACCAAAAACACCTACAAACACTTTCATTCTTCAATTTTCTTCATCTAATTGTTCTCTCTCAAGTTCTATCTTCAAGTTCTAAGTGTTCTTCATAAATTCCAAAAGTTCTAGTTTCATAAAATCAAGAATACTTTCAAGTTTGCTAGCTCACTTCCAATCTTGTAAGGTGATCATCCAACCTCAAGAAATCTTTGTTTCTTACAGTAGGTTATCATTCTAATACAAGGTAATAATCATATTCAAACTTTGGTTCAATTTCTATAACTATAACAATCTTATTTCAAGTGATGATCTTACTTGAACTTGTTTTCGTGTCATGATTCTGCTTCAAGAACTTCGAGCCATCCAAGGATCCATTGAAGCTAGATCCATTTTTCTCTTTTCCAGTAGTATTATCCAAGGAACTTAAGGTAGTAATGATGTTCATAACATCATTCGATTCATACATATAAAGCTATCTTATTCGAAGGTTTAAACTTGTAATCACTAGAACATAGTTTAGTTAATTCTAAACTTGTTCGCAAACAAAAGTTAATCCTTCTAACTCGACTTTTAAAATCAACTAAACACATTTTCTATATCTATATGATATGCTAACTTAATGATTTAAAACCTGGAAACACGAAAAACACCGTAAAACCGGATTTACGCCGTCGTAGTAACACCGCGGGCTGTTTTGGGTTAGTTAATTAAAAACTATGATAAACTTTGATTTTAAAGTTGTTATTCTGAGAAAATGATTTTTATTATGAACATGAAACTATATCCAAAAATTATGATTAAACTCAAAGTGGAAGTATGTTTTCTAAAATGGTCATCTAGACGTCGTTCTTTCGACTGAAATGACTACCTTTACAAAAACGACTTGTAACTTATTTTTCCGACTATAAACCTATACTTTTCTGTTTAGATTCATAAAATAGAGTTCAATATGAAACCATAGCAATTTGATTCACTCAAAACGGATTTAAAATGAAGAAGTTATGGGTAAAACAAGATTGGATAATTTTTCTCATTTTAGCTTACGTGAAAATTGGTAACAAATCTATTCCAACCATAACTTAATCAACTTGTATTGTATATTATGTAATCTTGAGATACCATAGACACGTATACAATGTTTCGACCTATCATGTCGACACATCTATATATATTTCGGAACAACCATAGACACTCTATATGTGAATATTGGAGTTAGCTATACAGGGTTGAGGTTGATTCCAAAATATATATAGTTTGAGTTGTGATCAATACTGAGATACGTATACACTGGGTCGTGGATTGATTCAAGATAATATTTATCGATTTATTTCTATACATCTAACTGTGGACAACTAGTTGTAGGTTACTAACGAGGACAGCTGACTTAATAAACTTAAAACATCAAAATATATTAAAAGTGTTGTAAATATATTTTGAACATACTTTGATATATATGTATATATTGTTATAGGTTCGTGAATCAACCAGTGGCCAAGTCTTACTTCCCGACGAAGTAAAAATCTGTGAAAGTGAGTTATAGTCCCACTTTTAAAATCTAATATTTTTGGGATGAGAATACATGCAGGTTTTATAAATGATTTACAAAATAGACACAAGTACGTGAAACTACATTCTATGGTTGAATTATCGAAATCGAATATGCCCCTTTTTATTAAGTCTGGTAATCTAAGAATTAGGGAACAGACACCCTAATTGATGCGAATCCTAAAGATAGATCTATTGGGCCTAACAAACCCCATCCAAAATACCAGATGCTTTAGTACTTCGAAATTTATATCATATCCGAAGGGTGTCCCGGAATGATGGGGATATTCTTATATATGCATCTTGTTAATGTCGGTTACCAGGTGTTCACCATATGAATGATTTTTATCTCTATGTATGGGATGTGTATTGAAATATGAAATCTTGTGGTCTATTGTTACGATTTGATATATATAGGTTAAACCTATAACTCACCAACATTTTTGTTGACGTTTAAAGCATGTTTATTCTCAGGTGAATATTAAGAGCTTCCGCTGTTGCATACTAAAATAAGGACAAGATTTGGAGTCCATGTTTGTATGATATTGTGTAAAAACTGCATTCAAGAAACTGATTTCGATGTAACATATTTGTATTGTAAACCATTATGTAATGGTCGTGTGTAAACAGGATATTTTAGATTATCATTATTTGATAATCTACGTAAAGCTTTTTAAACCTTTATTTATGAAATAAAGGTTATGGTTTGTTTTAAAAATGAATGCAGTCTTTGAAAAACGTCTCATATAGAGGTCAAAACCTCGCAACGAAATCAATTAATATGGAACGTTTTTAATCAATAAGAACGGGACATTTCACTTGTAATCATAATTTAATATATCTGATAATTCAATCAGTTGATCTTATCTTCTAATTCCATTGATAAACATTTTGAAACAGATACAATCATATAAAGTATTTAATCTAATATTTCGTTTACGTTTCAAGTTATAATATATATACACATATACATATATAATCATATTCGTTTAATGGTTCGTGAATCGTTGGAACTTGGTCGAAGTTGAATGAATGTATGAACATAGTTTAAAATTCTTGAAATTTAACTTAACAAATATTGCTTATTGTGTCGGAAACATATAAAGATTAAAGTTTAAATTTGGTTGGAAATTTCCGGGTTGTCACAGTACCTACCCGTTAAAGAAATTTCGTCCCGAAATTTAAGTGGAAAGGTCGTGAATGATAATAAGTATGTTTTCATGATACATACGGGCTGAAAATTAGAGTTTTATCATCATCGAATAATTTGGATAAACAATCCATTTATATGAAGAGTACGAATGAAGCTAACATAGAAGAGTGAAATGAGTAAGTGTAGATTCATCTTATCATTTGACGTAGATATGATTGATTCCCAGATTTCAAGGGATTTGAAGAAAATCTTCTTAATAAGATTTGACTCTCCGGTAATCAAGGAAATTAGGATCCGCTTTAAATGCGATCGTCCATTTTAATTATTCTGTCGGAGATTTTCTTATAAATTCACCTCCTTCGTTTCCTTACAACTCACACCTTCTGTTGATGCATTTTATGCAAGTCCCTAGACATCTACCCACGTCCATTGCAGGTACAACAGTTTACAGGCCACCATGATTGCTCATTATTATCCTGTGTTTGTATGTGGTTACAGGAACTGCAGGAATGAGATTTAGATGTTTGACTATGTTAGACTTAGTCAGACGTACGAGTGAAGCCTCACTAGTACGGCTGACAGGCTCATACGCACGGTTGATGCTGAGCTAAGTCACAATTATAACCTAAATGAGAAGACACGAGTGAGTGATCACCCGTACGGCTGATGAAGCCAACTCGTACGTGTGATGAATGAATCGTATGGGTGAGTCAACAGCAGGGGTATATAAAGTCTTATGTTCTTCATTTTAGGTTAAGCCTCTTATTTGTTACACACACTCAGATCTAGTGAGCTCCTCCGATTCTCTCTCAGTCCAAATCACCCATGTGGTGAATAATAGCTCTAGGTGTTGATCTAATCACACTTGATTTAGTTGTGGTTTGACTAAATTAATCAAAAAAAACTTAACCTATTCACTAGAGGGTTTGATTCACTTATTCTGCCATTGTGTGAGTTAAATCTGTTGATTTCTAAGTTCCTAGTCATGTTTCATCACCTTCTATTCTTTCCCCCTCAACTCATATTTTAAAGTATTCATCAATATGCTCCATCCAGCTCTGATTCTCGATATACTTCTAACTTTCATATCAGTCATTCTTCTTTTTCATCTACCGCCGGAAGAATCTATTTACTTCTACTATACTCTTGGGTTTATAGTGTTTCTAGTTCTCCCGTGTCTTTATATTGCTATATGCATCGATATATGGTTTATAATTTCTGGTTTGTCGTTGAGCTTTATATGTTCCCTTATATTTCAAAGTCTCTGCTTCTGTCTTCTATAATCATTATCATTCACAGTTAATGCTCTCTTTTATTTGCTGCAATTTATACCCCAATTTCTATTTCGGAGTTTTGTCCTTTCGTTTCTTCTTCTTGCGATTAAGCACCGCTTGTAATGGTCCAGAATTCACAGATATGAATTTCGGAATGAACATTGTTAATGTTCTAGGAAGGAAATTGTGATGGCACGATCTTGACTTGTCAAATTACTAGAATACCTTGGAAAAGGCCGAATCATCAAGAAATATTTTCTTGATATTTTAGAGGTTAAATAGAATACAAGAGTCGTATAACATGGCACATGATGATGTTATGATCTGTGAATCATCGCGTTCCATTTAGAAACTCAGCATGACTTACTGTAATATAATCACATTGATCAAGTGTCATTATATTATACTAATTCATGCTTCAGTTCTCAACACTACTTCAAAATATTCCTATTTTAAACTTGAATCTTTCAGAATTTAGAAACTAAAATAGTTTCTTTTATGATGTAATACAGATAGCGCGAAGAGGTAAATGATTTCAAATAAGAAAAATTAAGAAAATATCTTCAGAAATATGGAGGATATTTATAATGAAAGATATGATGATATTTTAGAATTTCTAATATCAGAGGATGATGAAGAATATTGTCCGCAGGGGTTTAGAGTCAGGAGCAAGGTATTCGTTAATGACTTCAGCAGGTACTGAATCATTTGGATCCTTTAAAGTCAAGGTTCAGTCTTTGTAATTTGTCCACAGCCTCCTTCCTACTTTGCTCAATCCGTTTTCCAGCTCCAAAACTTCTCTTTTTCTGCGCTTTGCCAGCACACTTCATCATTATCATCCAGCTTTTACCATTTAAAGTCGTTTATAGTTTTTGCTGCTTCATCAGCATTTTTTCCATTTTCGGAGAACCAATTCGTAGTTCGGAGTGTTTTTCAGAAACTTCACATTCAAATTAAGTCCAGAAGATAGACGTTATATATACACATATAACTGTTGGCGCAGACATGCTGCAAGATTTCAAAATACTGATTGCTAATTCCCAATGATTCGTATGGCAATTCTCATTACAAGATGCGAATGAGTAAATGATGGGGTTTCAATGAATAATTATGATGACTTTTTGGAGAGGCTAAAGTCAAAGGGTAATGAAGTTGTTGGTACATCTGCTAATAATATGGTGGAATGTAAAAGGTTCCCTGGTAACGATGGTGTATATCTCAAGGTTATAATAAGGTTAGTCTGACTGAAAAGTCGAAGTTGACTTGCTGGAGCTGTGACAAAACTGGCTACTTTGAATAGGAGTCGCAAAGTTATTTTTGCTAATAAATGCCAAAGAATCTGACGCGGATACGTTGTTTAAACTTTTACTTTGGTTTCAAGAGTTTTTCGGGTACATAACTGTGGGTAACATGTGGTTGGATCATCATCTCGATTGCTCATCATTCGAAGTGTCTTCAGAAATTTTCGAAGGATTTGAACACAGATTGTAATCGTTAACATACATTTGATGTTCTAACACAGTTTTGAAGTCAAAATATAGCTTGTGAAAGATGTAAGGATCTAAGAGTGATGATTTTGGTCATATCTCAAGTTAAATTTTGAGATTTCAAAATCAGAATATGTAATTAAATTTTGAATGAGTATGGTTGTTTTGATTTCTATAAAAGAATGTATATTGTTGTGAAAGTAGGGAGTATAATGGATGATTTGCTGAATCAGATTCGAAGAATGTAACATATTAATTGTGAATTTATATATCTCTCGGGTATTACCTACCCGTTAAAAAAAAATTTCACAATTAATATTTTGTACAAAAGAATTTTATTACAGTCTTTATGAAAATATATATATGTATATTTTCTTCAGATGTAACATAGATTTAATGAGTTAATGTTAAATTAAACTCATTTAATTTACGGTTGAAACTAGAATTGAATAATCCCTAAAGGCTTTAAAAAGTACATAACTTTTACGCAGTATTTCTTTAATGACATTAAAATTATGAATCAATACTTCGTTATTTGTTGATGTATGGTGTTCGGTTCGTGGAATTCTTGTGAATTTCGCAAAGTACGAATGATGTTATCTGAAAAGTTTCGGGTACATTGATGATGAAAGTGTAAAATCAAATATATATACTTGATTTATTATGAATTGGAATTTGTTGAATTGCGACAGAGATTGTAGTTAACGCTGGTTAAGTTGCGGCCGAAGGACGTACATTATTGCATATTTGTAATATGAATTAACCGAGTAGTTAAGATTCACACACAATAGCTTAGCACTGAAAGATTTATTTCAATATATATATATATATATATATATATATATATATATATATATATATATATATATATATATATATATATATATATATATATATATATATATATATATATATATATATATATATATATATATATATATAATACATATAATTTCTTCAGAGGAAATGAGTTAATTCTTCATAACTCGTTGATACAATATAAACGTTATTGATTCGTAATGATGTCCACAGTGATTCTTGAACTGACGGAGTTTGTGATGTTATCGGTGTTGTTGATTCGGATGTTGACTGTACTGACGATGCTGGTAACACTGATGGTACTATTGATGTTGTTGGTAAAGCAAGTTTAGCTTGTTAATCACACACCATTTTTGTCAGGGTTTCTACTCTTCCTTCCATCATTTTGGTTCGCTTAACTGATTTATGGTTAGGGCTAGATTAGATAATCTCTAAGACTTTAGAGATTACATAATCGCCGCGGAATGTTTCTCCAATGAAGTTATGAATTAATACTTCGTCAGTTATTGTTGTTGGTACTCCTTGGTATCTATGGTGCGTATGACGTTGATGCTCGTGGGACAGATTGTGAAGTTGAGGTTTACGACGCGGTTGTGGTTGGAGGTGGTAATGGTACTGTTGGTGTTGATGATGGTGGTACTGGTTATGCTGCTGATGCTGCTGCTGGTGTTTGTAATCTCTGCACCATATTCTCCAAAGCCACTACCCGAGCGCGAAGCTCGTTGACTTCTTCTATTACACCGGGGTGATTGTCGGTTCGGACGAGCGGATAAATAAAATCTAAAATTTGATGTAATATATAATCGTGACGAGATACTCTGGAAATGAGCGAGAAAATGGTGTTTCGGACAGGTTCGCCGGTAAGTGCTTCAGGTTCTTCATCAAGAGGGCAATGTGGTGGATGGAAGGGATCACCTTATTCTTGTCTCCAATGATTGAGGAGGCTACGAACCCATCCCCAATTCATCCAGAATAGGTGATGACTGATTGGTTGATCTATTCCGGTCACACTGCTTTCGGAGCTTGAATGGGATTCCATTTCGGAATCTGAGTGACTTGAACTGATGATGAATTCCATTTCGTACGATTGGATAAAGGATTTTTTTTTTCGACATGAAATGATTTTGGCTAACGGATGGTAGAATATATATATATATATATATATATATATATATATATAGATCAAAAGATTTCGTAGATTACGGAGGACTTTGCGGGATATGTCAGGCAAAGTTTAAAGTAACAGATACGATAAGATATGATTTAGCAGATATGCTAAGATATGAATTTTTGTCTATACACTATTCATGCAATCAATACAGCAAGACGTGTCTTAGACTAAAAATGATAAGCAGGTAATTTTCTGAGGATGATAAGTAGTTAATTTTCGACACAAAATGATAAGCAAAACTTTTGACATGCAGATACGGTCGAAGTCCAGACTCACTAATGCATCCTATCGACTTATCAGTTAGACACACTAATGCAGACCTGGTTCGCTAAGACCACCGCTCTGATACCAACTGAAAGGACCCGTTCATATACATTATAAACGATTCACAATAGTTGATTACATTGCGAGGTATTTGACCTCTATATGATACATTTTACAAACATTGCATTCGTTTTTAAAAGACAAACTTTCTTTACATCGAAAATTGACAGGCATGCATACCATTTCATAATATCCACTATCCAACTATAAATTGATTTAATAATAATCTTTGATGAACTCAATGACTCGAATGCAACGTTCTTCAAAATATGCTATGAAAGACTCCAAGTAATATCTTTAAAATGAGCAAATGCACAGCGGAAGATTTCTTTAACACCTGAGAATAAACATGCTTTAAAGTGTCAACCAAAAGGTTGGTGAGTTCATTAGTTTATCATAATCATTTATTTTCATCATTTTAATAGACCACAAGAATTTCATTTTCAGTTCTCATAAATATACGTCCCATGCATAGAGACAAAAATAATCATTCATATGGTGAACACCTGGTAACCGACATTAACTAGATACATATAAGAATATCCCCTATCATTCCGGGATCCTCCTTCGGACATGACATAAATTTCGAAGTACTAAAGCATCCGGTACTTTGGATGGGGTTTGTTAGGCCCAATAGATCTATCTTTAGGATTCGCGTCAATTAGGGTGTCTGTTCCCTAATTCTTAGATTACCAGACTTAATAAAAAGGGGCATATTCGATTTCGATAATTCAACCATAGAATGTAGTTTCACGTACTTGTGTCTATTTCGTAAAACATTTATAAAAGTTGCGCATGTATTCTCAGCCCAAAAATATAAAAGGTAAAAAGGCAAATGAAACTCACCATACTGTATTTCGTAGTAAAAATACATATAACGTCATTGAACAAGTGCAAGGTTGGCCTCGGATTCACGAACCTAAATTAATTATATATATTTATATGTTGGTCAATATTTGTCTAACAAATTAGGTAAAATCATAGTGTACCACAATCCTAATGCTCGAGACTAATATGCAAAAGTCAACAAAAGTAAATTTGACTCAAAATAATTTCTAAAAATCTATACATGATTAATATATAGTTTAAATATCGTCGTTTTATATTTTTAAATATTTTAAAAAGATTTATTAGAGTAAATAATATAATTTATTTATTAATAAATAAAATTTTATATTAAATTTATATAATCAAATATACTTTTATATATATTAAGTAATAAAATTTATAGGGTTCATTTAATATCATAAAGATAATATGATAGGTATTATTAAAGTAAGTTATTACACGTAGTAAAATATGTTTGTATCACATATTTATTTGATAAAATAATATCTATAATGATAGTAAGTAAAAGTTGTATTATTTTGTAATAATAATTATTATTATAAAAATATCAATATTTATAATTACTAAGATGACATTATGATAAAACGATAATTCTAATTATGATAACTTTAATATTTACGATAATTTTTAATATTATCTTTAAAATAATAATTCTATTTAAAATAATAATAATAATGATATTTTATAGTAACAATGACATTTCTATTAAAATGATAATTTTTGTTAAAATGATAGTTTTAATACTAACGATACTTTTAATAATAATAGTAATGATAAAAATAATAAGAACGATAATTTTATCTAAATTAATATCTTATAATATTTTAATTTCATCATGATACGCTTACTCATTATTTCCTAATTGTTTCGTTTAATAGCTTTTAATCGTCTTTTATATCGTGTTCATAATAATGATAATAATAGTAATCAAAATATTTAGGTGTTACAATTATTTGTTTTAATTACACTAATATTAATAATGATAGTTACTATAATATTATTAACGATAATACTAATAATTATCTTAATGATAATATAGTAATAATAATAATAACAATAACAATAACCATTTTTAAATAATGATATATATATATATATATATATATATATATATATATATATATATATATATATATATATATATATATATATATATATATATATATATATTAATAATGATAATAATAATAATAATAATACTAATAATAATAATAATAATAATAATAATAATAATAATAATAATAATAATAATAATAATAATAATAATAATAATAATGATAATTGGATAATAATAATAATAATACTAATTATAACTTTAACGATAATAACGATAGTAATAAAAAAACAATTTTTAATGATAAATCCCTTTTATTGATAAAGATAATAATAATGATAATAATAAGATAAAACTAGAACGACGATAAAAACGACGATAATAATAATCATTTTTAATAAAAATATCGAAAATTCAATTGATTATAACTTCTAATCCGTTCATCGAAACCATTCGATATCTAAAGGAAAAGTTCTTAATTTTTCGCTAGCTTTCCAAGGACATGCATATCTTATACCTTATCTCAACCGCAAGTGTAACTAATTCAAGATTCAACCTAACCTGTCTAAGGGCAATATCAAAAGTACAAGCATGCATAATCCTAAATACTCGAGCACTAGTCAAGGATACACTATTAGTATGTAAAAGTTAAATTATGAGTACTCACGTATCAATATTGAGATTCAATATTGCAGGAAAGGTACGTAGACGCAACGGAAATGATAAACACTATATTGACCTCACGAGCATACCCATGAACCATACTCAATCACCTCTATAGCTATAACCCATAATTTCCTTAATCCTATCCTACTCGAAAAACAATTTCGAAATCACTCGGACAACACTCCGTCGTAATATTTTATGTATACTAATAATATCTTGAAATAATACGGAGTAAATATATATATGTAAATCGATTGAGAGAGTTTAGAGAAAAATATTTTCAAGTTTCTATGAAATAATGAAACCTATTGAATTCTATTTATAATAGATTTTTGAATTATTAAAATGAATTATTAAAGTATGAATTATTAAAGTGAATTATTAAAGTATGAATTATTAAAGTGAATTATTAAAGTATGAATTATTAAAGTGAATTATTAAAGTATAAATTATTAAAGTATGAATTATTAAAGTGAATTATTAAAGTTAAAGTAAAGTAAAAATAAAGTAAAGGTAAAGTTTAAGTATAGTAAAAGTATAAAACTATGTACGTATTATACGCGTATAAATATATATAATATTAATTTAAATCGTTATATATATTTAATAAAATAAAATATAAATATCCTTATCTTTATCATACTAGTTAAGTAATGAGTTGTCAAAAGTGGTTCTAGATATTTATAAAAGTTATATACGTTTTAATAATAAAGTTCTTTTTAAACTGAAAACGTTTTTGTACGTTTGAAACTAAATAGATCAATCGAGTCTTTATGAGATTCAATCTTCCACTATCCTTTGCCTAGTTCTCAATGATTGACAATTTGTTCTTATTTATAAATTACTTTACCATTTTCCGAATATTGTTAAAATGGAAAGATTTCTCAAATCAACGTGGGCCTTTCAACAGAGACTTGTAATCATAATTTAATATATCTGATAATTCAATCAGTTGATCTTATCTTCTAATTCCATTGATAAACATTTTGAAACAGATACAATCATATAAAGTATTTAATCTAATATTTCGTTTACGTTTCAAGTTATAATATATATACACATATACATATATAATCATATTCATTTAATGGTTCGTGAATCGTTGGAACTTGGTCGAAGTTGAATGAATGTATGAACATAGTTTAAAATTCTTGAAATTTAACTTAACAAATATTGCTTATTGTGTCGGAAACATATAAAGATTAAAGTTTAAATTTGGTTGGAAATTTCCGGGTTGTCACACGCAGCATGTCTACGCCAACAGTTATATGTGTATATATAACGTCTATCTTCTGGACTTAATTTGGATGTGAAGTTTCTGAAAAACACTCCGAACTACGAATTGGTTCTCCGAAAATGGAAAAAATGCTGATGAAGCAGCAAAAACTATAAACGAATTTAAACGGTAAAAGCTGGATGATAATGATGAAGTGTTCTGGCAAAGCGCAGAAAAAGAGAAGTTTTGGAACTGGAAAACGGATTGAGCAAAGTAGGAAGGAGGCTGTGGACAAATTACAAAGACTGAACCTAACTTCAAAGGATCTAAATGATTCAGTACCTGCTGAAGTCATTAACGAATACCTTGCTCCAGACTCTAAACCCCTGCGGACAATATTCTTCATCATCCTCTGATATTAGAAATTCTAAAATATCATCATATCTTTCATTATAAATATCCTCCATATTTCTGAAGATATTTTCTTAATTTTTCTTATTTGAAATCATTTACCTCTTCGTGCTATCTGTATTACATCATAAAAGAAACTATTTTAGTTTCTAAATTCTGAAACATTCAAGTTTAAAATAGGAATATTTTGAAGTAGTGTTGGGAACTGAAGCATGAATTAGTATAATATAATGAAACTTGATCAATGTGATTATATTACAGTAAGTCATGCTGAGTTTGTAAATGGAACGTGATGATTAACAGATCATAACATCATCATGTGCCATGTTATACGATTATTGTATTCTATTTAACCTCTAAAATATCAAGAAAATATTTCTTGATGATTCGGCCTTTTCCAAGGTATTCTAGTAATTTGACAAGTCAAGATCGTACCATCACAATTTCCTTCCTAGAACATTAACAATGTTCATTCCGAAATTCATATCTGTGAATTCTGGACCATTACAAGCGGTGCTTAATCGCAAGAAGAAGAAACGAAAGGACAAAACTACGAAATAGAAATTGGGGTATAAATTGAAGCAAATAAAAGAGAGCATTAACTGTGAATGATAATGATTATAGAAGACAGAAGCAGAGACTTTGAAATATAAGGGAACATATAAAGCCCAACGACAAACCAGAAATTATAAACCATATATATCGATGCATATAGCAATATAAAGACACGGGAGAACTAGAAACACTATAAACCCAAGAGTATAGTAGAAGTAAATTGATTCTTCCGGCAGTAGATGAAAAAGAAGAATGACCGATATGAAAGTTAGAAGTATATCGAGAATCAGAACTGGATGGAGCATATTGATGAATACTTTAAAATATGAGTTGAGGGGAAAAGAATAGAAGGTGATGAAACATGACTAGGAACTTAGAAATCAACAGATTTAACTCACACAATAGCGAAATAAGTGTATCAAACCCTCTAGTGAATAGGTTAAGTTTTTTTTTGGTTAATTTAGTCAAACCACAACTAAATCAAGTGTGATTAGATCAACACCTAGAGCTATTATTCACCACTTGGGTGATTTGGACTGAGAGAGAATCGGAGGAGCTCACTAGATCTGAGTGTGTGTAACAAATGAAAGGCTTAACCTAAAATGAAGAACATAAGACTTTATATACCCCTGCTGTTGACTCACCCATATGATTCATTCATCACACGTACGAGTTGGCTTCATCAGCCGTACGGGTGATCATTCACTCGTGTCTTCTCATTTAGGTTGTAATTGTGACTTAGCTCAGCATCAACCGTGCGTATGAGCCTGTCAGCCGTACTAGTGAGGCTTCACTCGTACGTCTGACTAAGTCTAACATAGTTAAATATCTAAATCTCGTTCCTGCAGTTCCTGTAACCACATACAAATACGGATAGGATAATAACGAGCAATCATGGTGGCCTGTAAACTGTTGTACCTGCAATGGACGTGGGTAGATGTCTAGGGACTTGCATAAAATGCATCAACAGAAGGTGTGAGTTGTAAGGAAATGAAGGAGGTGAATTTATAAGAAAATCTTCGACAGAACAATTAAAATGGACGATCGAATTTAAAGCGGATTCTAATTCCCTTGATTACCGGAGAGTCAAATCTTATTAAGAAGATTTTCTTCAAATCCCTTGAAATCTGAGAATCAATCATATCTACGTCAAATGATAAGATGAATCTACACTTACTCATTTCACTCTTCTATGTTAGCTTCATTCGTACTCTTCATACAAATGGATTGTTTATCCAAATTATTCGCTGAGGATAAAACTCTAATTTTTAGCCCGTATGCATCATGAAAACATACTTATTGTCATTCACGACCTTTCCACTCAAATTTTGGGACTAAATTTCTTTAACGGGTAGGTACTTTGACAACCCGGAAATTTCCAACCAAATTTAAACTTTAATCTTTATATGTTTCCGACACGATAAGCAATATTTGTTAAGTTCAATTTTAAGAATTTTAAACTATGTTCATACATTCATTCAACCTCGACCAAGTTCCAACGATTCACGAACCATTAAACGAATATGATTATATATGTATATGTGTATATATATTATAACTTGAAACGTAAATAAAATATTAGATTAAATACTTTATATGATTGTATCTGTTTCAAAATGTTTATCAATGGAATTAGAAGATAAGATCAAATGATTGAATTATCAGATATATTGAATTATGATTACAAGTCTCTATTGAAAGGCCCACGTTGATTTGAGAAATCTTTCCATTTTAACAATATTCAGAAAATGGTAAAGTGATTTATAAATAAGAACAAATTGTCAATCATTGAGAACTAGACAAATGATAGTGGAAGATTGAATCTCATAAAGACTCAATTGATCTATTTAGTTTCAAACGTACAAAAACGTTTTCAGTTTAAAAAGAACTTTATTATTAAAACGTATATAACTTTTATAAATATCTAGAACCACTTTTGACAACTCATTACTTAACTAGTATGATAAAGATAACGATATTTATATTTTATTTTATTAAATATATATAACGTTTTAAATTAATATTATATATATTTATACGCGTATTATACGTAAATAGTTTTATACTTTTACTATACTTAAACTTTACATTTACTTTATTTTTACTTTACTTTAACTTTAATAATTCACTTTAATAATTCATACTTTAATAATTCACTTTAATAATTCATACGTTAATAATTCACTTTAATAATTCATACTTTAATAATTCACTTTAATAATTCATACTTTAATAATTCACTTTAATAATTCATACTTTAATAATTCACTTTAATAATTCATACTTTAATAATTCACTTTAATAATTCAAAAATCTATTATAAATAGAATTCAATAGGTTTTATTATTTCATAGAAACTTGAAAATATTTTTCTCTAAACTATCTCAATCGATTTACATATATATATTTACTCCGTATTATTTCAAGATATTATTAGTATACATAAAATATTACGACGGAGTGCTGTCCGAGTGATTTCGAAATTGTTTTTCGAGTAGGATAGGATTAAGGAAATTATGGGTTATAGCTATGGAGGTGATTGAGTATGGTTCATGGGTATGCTCGTGAGGTCAATATAGTGTTTATCATTTTCGTTGCGTCTACGTACCTTTCCTGCAATATTGAATCTCAATATTGATACGTGAGTACTCATAATTTACCTTTTACATACTAATAGTGTATCCCTGACTAGTGCTCGAGTATTTAGGATTATGCATGCTTGTACTTTTGATATTGCCCTTAGACAGGTTAGGTTGAATCTTGAATTAGTTACACTTGCGGTTGATATAAGGTATAAGATATGCATGTCCTTGGAAAGCTAGCGAAAAATTAAGAACTTTTCCTTTAGATATCGAATGGTTTCGATGAACGGATTAGAAGTTATAATCAATTGAATTTTTGATATTTTTATTAAAAATGATTATTATTATCGTAGTTTTTATCGTCGTTCTAGTTTTATCTTATTATTATCATTATTATTATCTTTATCAATAAAAGGGATTTATCATTAAAAATTGTTATTTTTTTATTATTCCTATCGTTATTATAGTTAAAGTTATAATTAGTATTATTATTATTATCCAATTATTATTATTATTATTATTATTATTATTATTATTATTATTATTATTATTATTATTATTATCATTATTAATATATATATCATTATTTAAAAATGGTTATTGTTATTGTTATTATTATTATTACTATATTATCATTAAGATAATTATTAGTATTATCGTTAATAATGTTATAGTAACTATCATTATTAATATTAGTGTAATTAAAACAAATATTTGTAACACCTAATTATTTTGATTACTATTATTATCATTATTATGAACACGATATAAAAGATGATTAAAAGCTATTAAACGAAACGATTAGGAAATAATGAGTAAGAGTATCATGATGAAATTAAAATATTATAAGATATTGATTTAGATAAAATTGTAGTTCTTATTATTTTTATCATTACTATTATTATTAAAAGTATCGTTAGTATTAAAACTATCATTTTAACAAAAATTATCATTTTAATAGAAATGTCATTGTTACTATAAAATATCATTATTATTATTATTTTAAATAGAATTATTATTTTAAAGATAATATTAAAAATTATCGTAAATATTAAAGTTATCATAATTAGAATTATCGTCTTATTATAATGTCATCTTAGTAATTATAAATATAGATATTTTTATAATAATAATTATTATTACAAAATAATACAACTTTTACTTACTATCATTATAGATATTATTTTATCAAATAAATATGTGATACAAATATATTTTACTACGTGTAATAACTTACTTTAATAATAAATATCATATTATCTTTATGATATTAAATTAACCCTATAAATTTTATTACTTAATATATATAAAAGTATATTTTATTATATAAAATTAATATAAAATTTTATTTATTAATACATAAATTATATTATTTACTCTAATAAATCTTTTAAAAATATTTAAAAATATAAAATAACGATATTTAAACTATATATTAATCATGTATAGATTTTTGGAAATTATTTTGAGTCAAATTTACTTTTGTTGACTTTTGCATATTAGTCTCGAGCATTAGGATTGTGGTACACTATGACTTGACCTAATTTGTTAGACAAATATTGACCAACACATAAATATATATAATTAATTTAGGTTCGTGAATCCGAGGCCAACCTTGCACTTGTTCAATGATGTTATATGTATTTTTACTACGAAATACAGTATGGTGAGTTTCATTTACCTTTTTACCCTTTATTTTTTTGGGACTGAGAATACATGCGCTTTTATAAATGTTTGACGAAATATACACAAGTAATTGAAACTACATTCTATGGTTGAATTATCGAAATCGAATATGCCCCTGTTTATTAAAGTCTGGTAATCTAAGAATTAGGGAACATACACCCTAATTGACGCAAATTCTAAAGATAGATCTATTGGGCCTAACAAACCCCATCCAAAGTACCGGATGCTTTAGTACTTCGAAATTTATATCATGTCCGAAGGAGAATCCCGGAATGATAGGGGATATTCTTATATGTATCTAGTTAATGTCGGTTACCGGTGTTCACCATATGAATGATTATTTTTGTCTCTATGCATGGGACGTATATTTATGAGAACTGGAAATGAAATTCTTGTAGTCTATTAAAATGATGGAAATAAATGATTATGATAAACTAATGAACTCACCAACCTTTTGGTTGACACTTTAAAGCATGTTTATTCTCAGGTGTTAAAGAAATCTTCCGCTGTGCATTTGCTCATTTTAAAGATATTACTTGGAGTCTTTCATAGCATATTTCGAAGAATGTTGCATTCGAGTTATTGAGTTCATCAAAGATTATTGTTAAATCAATTTATAGTTGGATAGTGGATATTATGAAATGGTATGCATGCCTGTCAATTTTCGATGTAAAGAAAGTTTGCCTTTTAAAAACGAATGCAATGTTTGTAAAATGTATCATATAGAGGTCAAATACCTCGCAATGTAATCAACTATTGTGAATCGTTTATAATGTATATGAACGGGTCCTTTCATAATTTGTTTCTCAAACTTTTAAATTTATAAAACCTTTTAAATCACTTTTAACACCCTAACGAGCAAAACGACCCGGTCAGATGTAATATTTTAGGTTATCTTCCCAAGAGAGCATGAAAGCAGGTAAGAGTTATTTTATTATATAGCTTAGCTCTTATTAAAGAACTAAAGATAGATTTTTATGTGTTTTTATGGGATAGATTCTTATCTCTTAGGAAAGAGATGATTTAATATAAACAAAATAACAAAGTATAAAACAATAAATAAAGATTTAAAATAAACAATTATAAAAGAGAACTGATTACAAGGACGTGTGAATCATAAGGGAATTGTATTAATTATTTCATAACTTATATTAACAAAAAGGAAGATAACTGTGACGACCCGAAAATTTCCGACCAAATTTAAACTTAAATCTTATAATGATTTCGACACGATAAGCAAAGTCTATTAAACCGAGTCTCAAGATTTTTGAACTGTTTACATGGATTCATTTGACCTTTGACTATTCCCGACGATTCACGAACAATTGTTTGTAAATAATATGTATATATGATTACTGTACATAATATGTATATTATAATATGTATATAAATATATGTACTTATAAGTTTAAATATAATTAATATAATAAAATTCTTATTATTACTTTCTTATTATCATAAACATAAATAATAAGATTAATTATCAATATTAGTATATATATGAAATTTGATACATTTGACTTGTTATATTACAACTAGTAGTAAAACTATAATTCTAGTTATTATAGTAATACAATTATTACTTTCAATACTATTATTTGAAAAAGTATTTACTATTAATATCATGTTATTATTATTATATTACATAATTATAGAATTTGATACAATTAAATTGTTATACTATTATGGTTACTAAAAATAACCATTTCCAATTAAAATTATTAGCATATTTACTTTTATCATTTATTTTATTATTATTTGTAATATTTCGATATTATTATTATTAATATCAATCCCAATATTGTTTTGTTAGTAATATTTTGATTACTAATAGTATTATTATTATTCCTAATATTATTAATATCAATATTTTTATTTTATTTCTATTATTAATAAATGTATTATTATTATTAAAATTATTATTATTATTATTAATATTAAATTTTTATAAAGACAGGAAGAATCAAATCAGTTTCCTGTATCTATCATTCCTATTCAATTTTGTTTTTTTGGGCTTCAACTTGTTTCATATTTTGATCCACCGTACCACTTTATTATCAATCACGTAATACTTTTATATTTTTTCTATTATACTGATCGAATTCTTTTGTATTTGTCGGAAATTTGTTACAAGTTCCTTTCAGTCACCATTGAAAAATCGAATTCGTTCAGTACATATACATGTGAAATTGAGATAGAATCAAATCAGATAGAAATAATATATATATATATATATATATATATATATATATATATATATATATATATATATATATAAAAGTCGTCCCCTCGGTTCTTGATCAAAATTTTAAAAGCTCAATTTTGAAATACATTTAAAAATCTTGAAATACAATCTTGTTAGAAATCATATTAACGAACTCCTTACAAAATTTTAACTTCCAATTTCAATTATCTAGTTCAAATTTACGAGTCAAAGTTTCGATATAAAAAGTCAAACGATTTTTCTTTGAACGAATTCGAGTTACCTGTTATGATTCTGGTTCAATTAACAATTTGGAAAGTTTCTGTCAATGATTTGAAATATATTTTGTGTTGTAACCTTTGTCTAAAACATCTTGAAATTCGAAGTTTGGATTTGAGTTCTTCATATTTTTTTATTGAAACAAACTGCGACAGATTTCATTTTTTTTAATTCATTTAGGAGTCTGTTAATTGATACCATAACTGTTAGTGGTTGCTGTTTTGATGCTACATCATATAAAAAAATGATGATTTGAAATGGGTATAGGTCGATGTAGTGTTGAAGAAGATGAAGTAGAAATTAAATAATACGGGTTAAAAGAAACGCGTTTGGTATAATATCGGATAAAGGGCAACAGCCCAGCTGGTTGGAGGTATTGTCGGGTTTCGAGAGGTCGGGGTTTCGAGTCCCTGGGGTTGCAGTATTTTTTTTTAGACCGAATTCCTTGAGGTAGTATATCATTTCCTTATTATTATTATTATTATTATTATTATTATTATTATTATTATTATTATTATTATTATTATTATTATTATTATTATTATTATTATTATTATTATTATTTTGATGATTATTATTATTGTTAGTATTACACTTATCATTATTGTTATCATTATTATTATCATGAAGTATGAAGTATTAGAAATATTATTATTAATTTGTATTATTAATAATTTGTATTATTATTAAATGTAATTAGTATTATCATTATCCTAAATATTATCATTAACTTAATTATTATTAATAAAATAAGTATTATTATTATGATTACGATTATTATTATTATTAGTATTATTATCATTATTATTACTTTAACATTTTTGTATTATTATCATAATTAAGATTATGGTTATTATTATTATTATTATCATAATTAAAAAGTATTATATCTATTATTATTATTATTATAAGTATTAATTATGATCTTACTATTAAATTTAAAACATTAATAATATTAATATATTATATTAACAATTTTTATATAAATCATCATATAAAACAAATTAGGTATTTTAAACATATATATATGTGTATATAACTATATAACTAATAATTACTCTCAAATATATATATATATATATATATATATATATATATATATATATATATATATATATATATATATATATATATATAAATTAATTAATTACATGATATATAAAGTTATAATTGTTAGATTACGAGTATATGTTTTAATATATATAAGACTGATATAGGTTCGTGAATCCGAGGCCAACCCTGCATTGTTCAATGTCGTCATATGTATTTTTACTACAAAATACAGTATAGTGAGTTTCATTTGCTCCCTTTTTAAATGCTTTTGCAATATATATATTTTTGGGACTGAGAATACATGCGCTATTTTTATAACTGTTTTACGAAATAGACACAAGTAATTGAAACTACATTATATAGTTGAATGGATCGAAGCCGAATATGCCCCTTTTAGCTTGGTAGCCTAAGAATTAGGGAACAGACCCCCTAATTGACGCGAATCCTAAAGATAGATATATCGGGCCCAACAAGCCCCATTCTGGAATTTGGAATGCTTTAGTACTTCGAAATTATCATGTCCGATGGGTGTCCCGGAATAATGGGGATATTCTATATGCATTTTGTTAATGTCGGTTACCAGGTGTTCAATCCATATGAATGATTTTTTTAAACACTTGCGAGTGTATGATTATTGAATAAAGAAAATCTTGTGGTCTATTAAAATTATGAAATGATTATTTATGATAAATTAATGAACTCACCAACCTTTTGGTTGACACTTGAAAGCATGTTTATTATCAGGTACGAAAGAAATCTTCCGCTGTGCATTTGCTCATTTAGAGATATTACTTGGAGTCATTCATGACATATTTCAAAAGACGTTGCATTCGAGTCGTTGAGTTCATCAAGATTATTATTAAGTCAATTATAGTTGGATATATTATGAAATGGTATGCATGCCGTCAACTTTCGATGTAATGAAAGTTTGTCTTTTAAAAACGAATGCAATATTTGTAAAATGTATCATATAGAGGTCAAGTACCTCGCGATGTAACCAAATGTAATGTATTCGTCCAGATGGATTAGGACGCTTTATTAGAGTTGGTATCAGAGCGGTGGTCTTAGCGAACCAGGTCTTGCGTTAGTGTGTATAACTGATAGTTGTTTAGATGCATTAGTGGGTCTGGACTTCGACCGTGTCTGCATGTCAAAAGTTTTGCTTATCATTTCGTGTCGAAAATTACCTGCTTATTATTCCTAGTCTAGACACATCTTACTGCATTGATTGCATGAATAGTGTATAGACAAATCCATATCTTAGCGTATCTGTTACTGTAGACTTTATCTAACACGTTTCCTTAATTTCCTCCATAATCTACGGGATCTTCTGTACTATATTAGATATTCTATATAATTAGAATATTATTCGATAAACGAAAATCATTTCACATCGAAAATCCTCTAACTGATCATAAAAGATGGATCCTACACCTAGCTTAGATTCCATTAGTTCCGAAAGCAATTTCGAGATGCGTATTGAAGTAGACTCTGAAGTCAATGAACCCGAAGTGTCTCCACCATTTAGCTATTTTTCTTTCTGGAGGAGATGGGGGTGGGTCCGATACTTACTCACTCGATGGAGAAATGAAGAAGGCGAGCCCTACCGCGAACCAAACTTACCTCCTAACATCGGAGAAAATGATGTACTCACCGGTGAACCTATGCGCAACACTGTATTCACCCTTCTTGCTAAAGTTTTCCACCTCGAAGGTCGCATTACTGCAATCTCAGAAAATATTCAACCTCTACTTCCGAATAACAATCGAAGGGGAATGTTAGAAGAAGTTAGGGAACTTCGAATTGATAATCAAGATCTATCGAATCAAATGAGTGGATGGATAGAAATGATAGAGGGTAGGATAGAAACCCTGACAGGAATGGTGTGTGATCTACAAGCTATACTTACTACACCAACATCATCACCAACCTCAGCACCAACAACACTTGCAGCACCGACACCAATAGTACCACCAACAACCCAAGTTTCAACATCACATGCCTCAACATCGCAATCTATACCTCGAGCATAATCTTCGTTCTACATCTTGTTCTACATCGATTATCTTCGTTCTTCATGATGATTATGTATTCTCTAATGTTTTAGAGATTATATATTCTTGTTCTAACGATAAATCAAATGAGTTTAATATCATATTGACTCATCAAATCCATGATTACATCTGAAGAAAATATATATGTATATATGTTTTCATAAAGATTGTAATTAAAAATTCTTTTGTACAAACTATTAATGGTGAAAATATTTTAACGGGTAGGTAATAAGTTACATTGTACATTCTTTGAATTTGATTCAACAGTCATTTACTATCCTACATACATCCACAGATATACGAATTCGTTCACCACAGAATAACCATTTTTATTCAATTTCATATTTAGATTTTGACTTATCAGAATCCAACAAGTGGCATAATGAAGAAAACATTGGACAAAATAAAATTTGTTAGAAACAAACAAATTAACTATGAGAAATTTTGTTAAGAATCCACGCTAACAAAATCCTAGCTAACTGTTCCTAGCTAACTGGTTACATTTTATTTATCGCAATTTATTTATCGCCATTTATATTCTCGCAATTTTATTTATCGTCATTTAATTTCTGTTATTTATTTTACGCACTTTATTTATCGTCATTTAAATACTGTTATTTACGCATTTAAATATCGGGACACGTATACAAAGTTTTGACATATCATATCGACGCATCTATATATATTATTTGGAATAACCATAGACACTCTATATGCAGTAATGATGGAGTTAGCTATACAGGGTTGAGGTTGATTCTACAATAATATATACTTTGAGTTGTGATCGAGTCTGAGATATGTACACGGGTCACGACACGTATTAATTAATTCGAATATTATATATTGCTAACTGTGGACTATCAACTGAGGACTACCAACATTGGACAATTAAAATGAATTAAAATATTGATTATAACATATGAAACTAAACAATTCTTCAAGTTTGCCACTTGATTTCATCCTAAAACTTCATTTGTATCTTGACGATTACGATCTGCGTTCAAACCTTTCATGATTCTGGAAAACACCTCAAACTAGAGGATGAACCAGCCGCACTTCATCTATGGAAGAAAAGATTGATGCATATAGTTATGTATCTGAAAAACTCTCGGAAACTGAGTAAACGTTTAACACGTAGTTGTGCTAATTCCTTAGTGTTATTATTACCCAAAATAACTTGATTATCCCTTTTCAAAGTAGCGAATTTTGTCACCGCTCCAGCAAGACAACTTCGACTTTTCGTTCGAAACAACCTTATTATAACCTTGATATATTTGCGTGCTCTTTTATTGTTACCGGGGAACTTTCATATTCTACCATATTACCAGCAGACGTTCCAGCAACCTCGTTACTTCTTGGTTTAAATCTCTCCAATAAATCATTATATTTATTCATTAAAACCCTATCATATACTCATCCGCATCTTGTAACGAGAATTGCCATACCAATTATCGGGAATCATCAATCAGTACTTTGAAAATGCACATCATATCTACATCAACAGTTATATGTATAACATTTATCTTTTAGAATTATGGTCTTTCATTCTGAAATTCTGAACAGCACTCAGTCTACAAATCAATACTCTGAATGTTGAAAAAGCTGAATGAAGCAGCAGAAACTGTAGACAACCGTAAACGACCTTAATCGTCAGAAGTTTAATGATAAAGAATAGTATGTTGGAAAAGCTCAGAAAAGTTGGAACTGGAAAACGGATTGAGCTAACCACGAAGGAGACCAAGGACAAATACAAGAACCATACCCTATATTCAAAGAATCCAAATAATTCTGGATCCGTTGAAATCTTTAGAGAATATCTTGCTCCGAAGTCATGTTAAAATCTTGCGGAAAATCTTTCTCCATCAACCATCGAACTTAGAAATTCCAAAATATCATCATAAATATCTTCGATATTTCTGAAGATATTTTCATAAATATTATCGTCCGAAATTATTTATCTCTTCGCGATGTCAGTGTTACATCAGTAAGGAAACTGTTTCAGTTCGTAAATTCTGAAAATCCCGAACTTAAAATATGAATGTTTTGAAGTAGTGTTGGGAACTGAAGCATGAGTTAGTATAATATAATGACACTTGATCAACGTGATTATATTACAGTAAGTCATGCTGAGTTTCTAATGGAACGTGATGATTCACAGATCATAACGTCATCATGTGTCATGATACATAACTCTTTCATTCTGCTTAACTTCTAAGCATATCAAGAAAATATATTCTTGATAGTTCTATTCTCAGTGATTCTGGTAATTTGACAAATCAAATCATGCTATTATGTTCTTTCTTGTTTAGAACATTAAGTTTATTCGAAATTCCATACTTACGAATTCTGGACCGTTACTCGCTTTACTAGAGGTCGAGAAGATAATAAAAAGGCAAAGAGCTCCAAAATATAAGAGAAAATATAAAGCCCAATAAAAACACGGAGGTTACAAACCGTGGATATTAATACGAATAGCAATATAAAGACACGGTATAAGTAAGAATAGTATCACCCCAAGGTAATAGTAGAAGTAAACAGATTCTTCTGGAGGAAAATTGAAAAGAAGGATGACAGAAATGATAATTAGGAAAATATCAAGGATTAGAACGGGATTAAGCATTTTCACAACCTTTTGAAATTAGGAACTGAGTATAGAAGTGGTGAAAACTAATGGAGCGGAAAAGGTAAATTTATAATGGAAATATCAGACGTAGTAATCGGGACAGATCATCGCACTTAATTAAAGAGATCCTAATTTCCTTAAATCTCGAAGAATCAGATCTTATAGATTTCCAAGATATCCTTTAAATTCCTTGATTTTCGGAAATCAACCGTGACTACGTCATCGGTTAAGACAAACCTGCATTTATTCATTTCACTTCTTGGTGATAGCTTCACTTATACTTTTCGACTAATTGAATCATTTTATCCATATTACTTTATGGTAATAAAAATTCTATTTTACCATCTCATATTCATCATGAAAACAATTTTATTGTTAGCCATGACCACCTCACTCAAATTTCGGGACGAAATTTCTTTAACGGGTAGGTACTGTGACGACCCAGAAATTTCCGACCAAATTTAAACTTAAATCTTATAATGATTTCGACACGATAAGCAAAGTCTATTAAACCGAGTCTCAAGATTTTTGAACTGTTTACATGGATTCATTTAACCTTTGACTATTCCCGACGATTCATGAACAATTGTTTATAAATAATATGTATATATGATTACTGTACATAATATGTATATTATAATATGTATATAAATATATGTACTTATAAGTTAAAATATAATTAATATAATAAAATTCTTATTATTACTTTTCTTATTATCATAAACAGAAATAATAAGATTAATTATCAATATTAGTATATATATGAAATTTGATACATTTGACTAGTTATATTACAACTAGTAGTAAAACTATAATTCTAGTTATTATAGTAATACAATTATTACTTTCAATACTATTATTTGAAAAAGTATTTACTATTAATATCATGTTATTATTATTATATTATATAATTATAAAATTTGATACAATTAAATTGTTATACTATTATGGTTACTAAAAATAACAATTTCCAATTAAAATTATTATCATATTTACTTTTATCATTTATTTTATTATTATTTGTAATATTTCGATATTATTATTATTAATATCAATCCCAATATTGTTTTGTTAGTAATATTTTGATTATTAATAGTATTATTATTATTCCTGATATTATTAATATCAATATTTTTATTTTATTTCTATTATTAATAAATGTATTATTATTATTAAAATTATTATTATTATTATTAATATTAAATTTTTATAAAAACAGGAAGAATTAAATCAGTTTCCTGTATCTATCATTCCTATTCAATTTTGTTTTTTTGGGCTTCAACTTGTTTCATATTTTAATCCACCGTACCACTTTATTATCAATCACGTAATACTTTTATATTTTTTTATATTCTTCTGATCGAATTCTTTTGTATTTGTCAGAAATTTGTTAAAGTTCCTTTCATTGAAAAATTGAATTCGTTCAGTACATATACATGTGAAATTGAGATAGAATCAAATCATATAGAAATAATTAAATATATATATAGAAACGCGTTAAATAATACGGGTTAAAAGAAACGCGTTTGGTATAATATCGGATAAAGGGCAACAGCCCAGCTGGTTGGAGGTATTGTCGGGTTTCGAGAGGTTGGGGGTTTGAGTCCCTGGGGTTGCAGTATTTTTTTTAGACCGAATTCCTTGAGGTAGTATATCATTTCCTTATTATTATTATTATTATTATTATTATTATTATTATTATTATTATTATTATAATTATTATTATTATTATTATTATTATTATTATTATTATTATTATTATTATTATTATTATTATTATTATTATTATTATTATTATTAGTATTGTTATTTTGATGATTATTATTATTGTTAGTATTACACTTATCATTATTGTTACCATTATTATTATCATGAAGTATGAAGTATTAGAAATATTATTATTAATTAGTATTATTAATAATTAGTATTATTATTAAATGTAATTAGTATTATCATTATCCTAAATATTATCATTAACTTAATTATTTTTAATAAAATAAGTATTATTATTATTATTATTATTATTATTATTATTATTATTATTATTATTATTATTATTACGATTATTATTATTAGTATTATTATCATTATTATTACTTTAACATTTTAGTATTATTATCATAATTAAGATTATGGTTATTATTATTATCATAATTAAAAAGTATTATATCTATTATTATTATTATAAGTATTAATTATGATCTTACTATTAAATTTAAAACATTAATAATATTAATATATTATATTAACAATTTTTATATAAATCATCATATAAAACAAATTAGGTATTTTAAACATATATATATATATATATATATATATATATATATATATATATATATATATATATATATATATATATATATATATATATATATATATATATATAAATTAATTACATGATATATAAAGTTATAATTGTTAGATTACGAGTATATGTTTTAATATATATACGAATGATATAGGTTCATGAATCCGAGGCCAACCCTGCATTGTTCAATGTCGTCATATGTATTTTTACTACAAAATACAGTATAGTGAGTTTCATTTGCTCCCTTTTTAAATGCTTTTGCAATATATATATTTTTGGGACTGAGAATACATGCGCTATTTTTATAACTGTTTTACGAAATAGACACAAGTAATTGAAACTACATTATATGGTTGAATGGATCGAAGCCGAATATGCCCCTTTTAGCTTGGTAGCCTAAGAATTAGGGAACAGACCCCCTAATTAACGCGAATCCTAAAGATAGATCTATCGGGCCCAACAAGCCCCATTCTGAAAATTGGAATGCTTTAGTACTTCGAAATTATCATGTCCGATGGGTGTCCCAGAATGATGGGGATATTCTATATGGATTTTGTTAATGTCGGTTACCAGGTATTCAATCCATATGAATGATTTTTTTAAACACTTGCGAGTGTATGATTATTGAATAAAGGAAATCTTGTGGTCTATTAAAATTATGAAATGATTATTTATGATAAACTAATGAACTCAATAACATTTTGGTTGACACTTGAAAGCATGTTTATTCTCAGGTATGAAAGAAATCTTCCGTTGTGCATTTGCTCATTTAGAGATATTACGTGGAGTCATTCATGACATATTTTAAAAGACGTTGCATTCGAGTCGTTGAGTTCATCAAGATTATCATTAAGTCAATTATAGTTGGATATATTATGAAATAGTATGCATGCCGTCAACTTTCGATGTAATGAAAGTTTGTCTTTTAAAAACGAATGCAATGTTTGTAAAATGTATCATATAGAGGTCAAGTACCTCGCGATGTAACCAAATGTAATGTATTCGTCCAGATGGATTAGGACGGGTCATTAGAATAACAATCATAGACCAATCATTATCCCTAAAAGGTTAAGCTAAATGTCGTATATCATTCATAAGGTAGGACCTAAAGCATACATTAACTAAGTGATGTTCATAGCTAATGTCTTCATTCATGGCATTCAAATAATCACATGATAAATATTACCTAAACCTGATGTGGATCCAAGGCAACATTTAATTAGACTGATAAATTATATAAGCTAATAAACTTAATCAGATCAACTCAAGTTACTAGCTGAAAATTAATCTTAATCAAGTTCTCATGCAATTGACAATTAAACACACATAAACAAAGGTTCTTCGATTAAGCCTAACAATAATGAATTCTATTTTATAAGTGTGATTCAAGTTCAACTAGTTGTATAACTACAAATGATGTTTACCTAATTTGCATGCAATCCAAACACTATACTTGATGGACTAGATCTAAATAAGTGATATGAATCGAATATAAGATCATAGAATCAATGACTAGTTGATCCTAGATTCATAATATTTAATCATTAAACATGGCAAACAAGTTATTGAATCATGGCAGACATAAACAGTTTAAATAATCATTACAGAAACATAAACATATAGATCTGGAAACGAACCAGAAACTGTACAGACTGAAGCACGAAGCCGGCGGCTTGGCTCAGCCAAACAGGCGGCTTGGACTGAGGAAGCCGGCGGCTTCATCTGTTTTCCCAGATGTTCACAGTTTTCGTCCAAGTAACCACTATGAACATTTAGTTCATAGTTGGAGACGAACAGAAGCAGTTAAATATAAATAAAGACATAATGCAAAGATGCAATAAATTAAATAGGATTATAACTAACAAAGTAATAAAGAGGAATAAGAAAAACTGCATTATTCTTGAATTAAACTTGAATCCAATGCAAGAAATAACTTTACATTGAAAATAAAACCTAAACTACAGAATTTTGAAAGTTAAGAGTGAAATAATGAAAAAGTACATTGAAAACTGTAGGATTCGGCCAGTATTTATAGACCTCGAAAATAGTGCCAAGCCGGCGGATTCGTGCTAAGCCGGCGGCTTCCCATGGCGGTGACTTTTTCTCCAATCAAAACTTGATCGTAACGCCCAAGAAAACGCGTTTTAGGTCCAAGCCGGCGGCTTCACTTCAGATCTGAGCTTGGAGGCCAAGAAAAACTTGCACGACAAAATGTTGACTTTTTGACCGAAGCCGGCGGCTTCCCTTGGCCAAGCCGGCGGCTTCCCTTTGACCAAGTTGGCGGCTTCCTCCATTTTGTTGTAGAATTTTCTGTTACGGTCATTTTGACAGGTGGCTCGTCGAAAATGGAGTCCGGGATGCTCAGGATATGGCCAAAACCGTGACAGCACGCAGATTTTCAGCATCTCTTCAATACTTACTTCATTATTCCTGTTTTTAGTCATATTTTAACACATTTCTCAAACAAAACATTAAAATACCTTTTTCCCGTTTTTACCCATTTTTGTGTGTTTTAGTATCAAAATGACTTTAAAATACCAAAATAACTCCTCAAAATGTATTAAAAATATGTATAATTTAGGAGTTATCAGTAACCATATCAATTTTTCTATCAAAAACAAAACCAATAAATCTCCACCTTTTTGATAGAAAAAGATAACCATACTTAAGGATAACCGACGCAGATGCTTCCTCGACGACAACTTCAAGATCCTCATCTTCATGCCGTTGACATTATCTCCCAAGAGACAAAACTTGCATCCTCATCGAACATTGTCTAAACCGACAATCATTGTCATAACAGACAATCATAACTCTAAACAGAATTATCATACTCCACCATAAAGAGTAAAACACTTAGAATATCGCATTCCAAACATTTCACCTAGGCACATGTTCTATAATCGGCTGAACAGTTATGGTGCAACTTCCTGTTTGGCTTTTCCGGAAGTTCCATCAACTACAACATCAGTTTCCACCACACAACCTGCATCAACGCCAAACCAATGCCCAGGTACAATTGTAGAACCGCTAATGAACATCCCTTTCCATGGTGGCGCGGACACACCATGATGATGAAGTGACTTCAGAGGAATTTGTCACTCTCTGTAACAACGGAGACATCATTAGCGCTTTGGAGCCATTTGCCGAATTAGCTCCACCTTGACAATTAACCCTTACATGCCCAGTCTTCCCGCACCTCCAGCATACCAGATTCTTCCCGGAGTTTTTCTTCTGCCTATCCGAACACAACAATACCGTACTTTCTGATGATGAGACCCCGTTACCTTCCAGTCTTTTCTCCTCAGATAGGAGCTTGCAAGTAACGTCTTCAAACTTTAAAGTTTCCTTCCCATACATCAAAATAGGTTTCATGTGCTCATAGGGCGATGACAAAGATAATATCAGCCTCAAAGCTTTATCTTCATCTTCCACTTTCCAATAGCCTCCAATTCCGAAACAATACCATTAAGAATACTCAGATGATCTGAAATCTTTGAACCCCCATCCATACGCAAAGTATGGAACTGTTCTTTAAGACACAATCGATTTGAGATGCCCTTGCCCTGGTACAACTGCTCCAACTTATCCCAAAGTTCTTTAGCCGTTGATAACCCGTGCACATTTGCAAGCACGTTCTTTGCAAGACACAAACGAATCGCACTTGCCGCCCTCAAATCCATATCATCCCATTCTTCTTCATCGAACTTCTTGTTAGAATCACTACCAGAAACAAAGGTGGGTTTACCTTTCAAAGCCTTATGTAACCCGGACTGAATCAACACATCCTTGACTTGAACCTACCACAAGCCAAAATTGATTCTCCCATCAAATTTCTCTACATCAAACCTCATTGGACTGAACTTCGACATCGTATATGTATCCTAAGAACAACACTTTCTTTGATTTTGCCCACGTTTCGACTGGCCGACAGATGTAGTGGAGTGGCGCACAGGATCCGTTAAATTGGAAAATTCAACACCCGGTCCACTACAAATTCTTGACACCACTTACTCCGAATCAGAAAAAAATTGTATAACCAGATACACTATACGATCAATAGAACTCGTTTCTGATGTGGACGATCCACTCCCGTGGCAACCGCAGAGCATACTCCGACTCCTATAACCGAGACCCCTCGTCAAACCTGGCGCTCTGATACCAGTTGTTGGGAATTACGACCTCACTAATTCTCAACAAACGCCAAATGAAAAACAGTGAAGAAATAAGAACAATCCACAACACAAGAATTTAACGTGGAAACTCCAAAACATGAGAAAACCCACGGGCCTCCAAAGAGAGAAATACACTATATCACAAATTGTTACAATGATATAGACAACTCTCTTAAGCCAACTACACTCTTCAAAATATTTAACTAATACAACTCTCAAACAAGGGTAAGAAAGAAAGAAATAATCAAATACTTAAAGTGTATTGATTGGTGCAAGTTGGAATGATGCCCATGACCTGCTTTTATAACCAAGTCATCCACCTCCAACTTCTTCCTTCCACCGATGTGAGATAACATCCTTCACAAAGTAACCATATCAATTTTTCTATCAAAAACAAAACCAACAACCTCCACCTTATGTATTTGAAGACTATATAAGTACAGGGATTGAAACTGTAATAGTCAATAGTTGTAGCTTTATGTTAGCTTTATACATAGTTAGATAACGGAAGGACCAAAGAATTAAAAATTAATTACCAGGTTGTTTGGCACGTAATGAGGGTTATATAGTACGAGTAGTAGTTAAATTGCTCATTCAGTCATTCTTATTCTTATGCAATAATAAGAATAAGAAATAATTAAAATTTCAAAGATTGTTTCAGCATTAATACAGGAATAAAACAAGATTTCAGTTTTACATATCCTCAAAACCCTGGATATAGATACAGAACAAAATTAAAACATATCAAAAAACAAGAACTTAGTACAGCATGATCGTATTATCTTTCCAACATATGAACACAGAGGAAGTACACATAACCACATATTAAGTCCATCAAATTAAACAACTTTATATATATATATATATATATATATATATATATATATATATATATATATATATATATATATATATATATATATATATATATATATATATATATATATATATATATATATTATATGGAAGATTAAGATTATATCCAACACAACAACATTAAACCTGATCACTAGCAGAAACAATAGGAACATAAAGTCCTTTTCCTTCTTTCTCATCACACCTCTCTTTTAATTCATGGTAGAATACAGTGAATACCACATACGATAACAGTTTTAACGCGCAGTCTAGTCCAGTAGCGAAAGGGATTGCGACAGCTAGTCGTGACCATTTTTCGAGAGTATAACTACTAACGGCATCCGTTAACAAATGAGTAAAACCATACATAATAGCGAAAATCACTATTATTAAGGATGCTTGTACCTTTTTGCCTTTCATTACCTCTCTAGCTCTATTAATCGCATTAAGACCACTTACGTCTTCCAAAACCGAAACTACCAAGCTCATCATCCACATAGCACAACCATAAAACACTAAAACTGCGATAGAGATAAAGAGCACGCCGTATAACATATACGCCAATGAATCTACAGCAAAAATAGAGATTACTCCAAAAGGAAAGCTTAATACAAAGATCCAGCCTATAACGATTATAATCATGTAAAAACTAGTGAGAATCGGCTTTTTCCAAGATTGTTTAATTTTCGTTATCATTTCTTTAAAATCTATAACTTTTGCCACGTAAGCTTCTGAAGAAGACGAAACTGCGGCAACCAAGAAAAGTAGCGAGATTATAGATGAAAAGGTCATTATAAAGAACTTCACAAGTAAAATCTCACGAATATCACTAATCGCGGCTGAATAATCAGCTTGTTTCGAATTGTTTCCAATATTTTGAAACAAGTTGGGGTTTTTAGCAAATTGCAAAGATAAGTCTTTAGCTGCGGGTTCGAGTAATTTGGTTTGAGCGAATTTTAAATTTGAAAAGAGAAGAAACGCGAGAGCTAGAACTAGAGCTAGAAGCTTCCCGTTTCGTTTTATGGTTTTGAAGGACTCCCTGAGGATTATGAAGATCCTCAGGCGAGGTTCGTGTTTGAGATCAGAGTTCCAATTTTCGTACTCCATTGTTTTTTTTCTTGTTTTGATAATATAGATATAGATTATGATCAAATGTGCAGGTTATATATATATATAGAGGTGATTATGTCCCCTAGACTACGTTGTTATACAGTATTGAAATGGTCAATGAAAACTTTTCCGGTAGAGGTTGATTAGTCTAACGATTGATGTCACTAAAAACGCGTTTGTAATTAATTAAGGATTACAGGAACGTATAAAATAGTTTTGATTTAGACTTTGGAAATTGACTTGGTTCCAGGTAAATTTCTTAGAAATATATGACATATTTCTAATCTTGACTTTCTAAAATGCTGAAATTGATGTTTCAAAATATTGCCACTTCTGATGTCACCTATATCAAATTTTTAACTGTTCTGTTTCTCTGTGTTAATTTTTTGCATCGGCTTGTAAAGATCATATGGGTGAGAACACAAAATTACATATTCAAGCTACAGATCATGTGGTGTTTGCTTTAGCTAAGAAGGCTGCAATCATTATGCTTAAAGACGTTAGGGCTCTTCAGGGGTTTGCGAGTTTCATGAAAAACAAGTGGGTCAGATGGAAAGGCTTGAAATGTATGTGATTTTCAACATTAAATTTCATGGCATTTTTTATTCGATAAAGTTTCTTTGATACGAGTACTAATTATTGGTATGGACCAATTAGGCACCGTCTTATAACCAACCAATTAGGCACCGTGTTACAACCAACTCAACCTTAAGAATGCTTGGCTTTTGGAGAGCGCCTTGTTTCGGCTTCTAGAGATGGTGATTATCAAGAAGCTAAAGCTTTCTTGGAAGATAATCCGAAACTTGCTAAATATTCGACTTTTGGGGGTCGAAGTTTACCCCTTCGTTACTCTGCAGCTCAAGGTCATCATGAGGTATATTTTAACTATTGTTCGTATCAATATATTATCAAAAATTGATTCAAAATGATTGATCGTTAAATGCTTGTATGATCCACGTTAAAATTATCTGTTGCCTTAAGATTGCTTCACTCTTGATCGAGTCAGGTGTGAACATTAATTTCAAGAGAATTATCGTGGGCAGGTTAGAAATTTACTATAACTTTGATCATTGACTTTGATCATTGTCTTTAGAGGTGGCAAAATGGGCGAGTTGTGAGACAAATCCAAACACTTATTTTTTGTATGGAGTTGGGGTTGGGTTTGGGTTTGGGTTGAGTTAGGGTTGGGTTTGGGGTTGGGTTGACTTGAAGCATTTGCACTTTTCTTATAAAATCTCTTATTTACTCAAAGTACTTTTTGAGCATTTCAACTCATTTAACCTGTTTCCTTGTAAGATCTTGTGTTTAATCTATTAAGAGATAAAAGCTACTTGAATTAACTCATATATAGATAAAATGGGTCAAAATTGCCACCACTGATCATATTTAAACATGAAAATGTTACCGTGTTGGCATTAATTTAAATTATGTCATCTGTTTTCTTGTGAACAGACTGCTTTGATGCAAGCATGTCAATATGGTCATCGGGAAGTTATGCTGACACTTATTCTTTTTAAAGCCAACGTATGATTATATACGCTGTGGTATTTTTCACCATTTCATTTTAATTGCAGATGATAGATTAGCATATACGACCGATATAAATATAAACTCTACGCTAATGAATAACTACCTCTATGTTAGATCCATAAAACTGATTCTCTAAATGGAGGTACTGCGTTACACTTTGCTGCTTTCAACGGACATTCACGTTGCATTCGGATATTCCTCGCTGATTATATCCTGAGTATTTCTGAATTCTATAAATTAATAAAAGATAGATCTAAAGTTGAAGAATTTGTTTCTGGACCCATTGAAGAGTAAGACTTGATTTCTCATGTGTTTCTATTTTTTTTTTTTTTCCTAAGATTTTTTGTTGTTGGGTCTGATAAAAAGTAAAACATTGTTTACAGTAACTCATGTAGATTAGCGGAGAAGAAGTAGAAGGATATCAACTCCTAAATTGAGGGTGATAATGATTTGGTTTCACAGGTTAGCTAGATTTTGCATAATTCACTCATTAACATTGCGAAAATATTTGATGTTGAATAATTATAAATTGTAAATCGTAGTTTTGGATGGGCTACTAATTGTTTTATAACTAGCAACTACCAATATAACCAATGCGGCAATGCTACTAAATTTTCAATAGTATTTCTAGCGGAGTTTTAAACTGCTTAATTATATGTTTTTTGATGCCAAAAAGCAACAAAAAAGTCACACCCAAATTCAATCTTGGAGAAGGAAAGGTTTGGATAAAACATGAAGTTGACCATACATTCAATAGTCGTAGTTATATGTAACTCATTTATAGCAATGTTTCATATTCTGATAGTTTTGTTACTAATTTTACTAGCTGTAACTGAAAACTTTTGTTTTTTTTGTTTTTTTTGTTTTTTTTTTTGTTTTTGAAAAGTAGGAATTTTATTATATAAGAAATATTTACAAAGGATCATATATACCAATAGGACAGAGCTAGTCCAATCGGATATATATGCGAGTACACACGAATAATTAAATCGAGAATCTATACAAGTCCAAGCAAATTATTAAACAATAACACGACAAGACAAACACCGATGCACTTACTCAACCCGGATCAAAGTTTAGACCGGAAGTGTAAGGGTTAAGAAGCCACCGATGCCAATCCAACGTTATCCTTTTTGAGCGATTGGTAATCCACTCAAACGTCTTGGCTTGTATTTCACTTAGAACCTTTGATGGCGCCCACGAATCGTTCCGGAAGACTTTATTGTTTCTATTCTTCCAAATGTAATATCCCGTGACCCACTCTATAGCTTGCCAAATCTTTTTACTAAGATCCGATAGATTATTTCTTCCCCCACCATTGATAAACCCTCTTCCAAATATCCGAAGCCACCTTACAGGAGATCAGCACATGGTTGATTGTTTCGGTCTCTTCCATGCACAACGGGCATAATAGCTGTAACTGAAAACTAATACATATTCTTTAAATATATTGCTTCGTTACCACTAATTTTCTGCAAAATCCCGCGAATTCGCGGGTTATAAACTAGTAGTAGTAGTAGTAGTAATAATAATAATAATAATAATAATAATAATAATAATAATAATAATAATAATAATAATAATAATAATAATAATAATAATAATTAATAATTATAATTATAATAATTATAATTATATTATAATTATAATAAAATTATAATGTAAAATAGTTTTCAGCATTAATACAGGAATAATACAAGATTTCAGTTTCACATATGCTCAAAACCATGGATACATATACAGAACAAAATTAAAACATAGAAAAAAACAAGAACTTAGTACACCATGATCTTATTATCTTTCCAGCATAGGAACACAGAGGAAGTATACATAACCACATATTAAGTCCATCAAATTAAACAACTTTATATTTTATTTATATTATATGGAAGATTAATATTAATATTAATATTATATTCCAGAAACCAACAACATTAAACCTGATCACCAGCATTAACAATAGGTACATAAAGGCCTTTTGTTTCTTTCTCAATACACCTCTCTTTTAGTTCATGGTAGAATACAGTAAATACCACATACAATAAAAGTTTTAACGCGCAGTCTAGTCCAGTAGCGAAAGGGATTGAGACAGCTAATCGTGACCATTTGTAGAGAGTATAACTACTAACGGCATCCGTCAACAAATGACTGAAACCATACATGATAGCGAAAAGCACGATTATTAGTGATGCTTGTACCTTTTTGCCTTTCATCACCTCTAAAGCTCTATTAATCGCATAAAGACCACTAACGTCTTCCAAAATAGAAACAACCAGGCTCATTATCCAAATAGCACAACCATAAAATCCTAAAACTACAATCGAGATAGAAAGCACTCCGTATAACATATACGCCAATGAATCTGTAGCTACGATAGAAATTACTCCAAAAGAAAAGGTCAAGACAAAGATCAAGCCTAAAGTGATTATAATCATAAAAAAAATTGTGAGAATCGGTTTTTTCCAAGATTGTTTGATTTTCATGATCATTTCTTTTATATCTATAACTTTTGCCACGTAAGCTTCAGAAGAAGATGAAACGGTGGCAATCAAGAAAAGTAACGAGATTATAGAAGAAAAAGTCATTATAAAGAATTTATCAAATAAAATCTCACGAATATCACTAATCGCGGAAGAATAATCGGCTTGATTCAAATTGTTTCCAATACTTTGAAACAAGTTGGGGTTTTTAGCCAATTGCAAAGATAAATCATTAGCCGCGGGCTCGAGTAATTTGGTTTGAGCAATTTTTAAATGTGAAAAGAGAAGAAACGCGAGAACTAGAACTGGAGCTAGAAGCTTCGCATTTCGTTTTATGGTTTTGATGGACTCTCTGAGGATTCCGAAGATCCTCAACCGAGGTCCGTGTGTGAGATCAGAGTTACTATTTTCGTACTCCATTTTTGTTATTGTTGTTGTTGTTGATGATAATATATCATGCATGATCAAATGTGCAGGTTATATAGAGGTGATTAGATCATATCCCCTAGACTACGTTGTTATACAGAATGGTCATTGAAAGCTAATTTTTCAGAAAAGGTTAATTAGTCTACCGATTGATGTCATTAAAATATATAAAATAGTTTTGATATAGACTTTGTAAATTGACTTGGTTCCAGGTAAATTTCTAAGAAATTAATATGTTTCTATTCCAGACTTTCGATAATGCGACAACTGAAATCAATGTTTTATTGACGTAAGCAACGACATCAACCAGAAATTGCGAATTAGTGTTTAAGAATGTAGTTAAAATATATACCTTTTAATGTTGGTGATTTTAGTGTCATCGGTCATTTTGTGTGATAAGGTGATTTACTTGATACAAATGGATTTCGATTTAACTTTATAACAAGTTAGGAGAGTGTGGAGTACACTCTTGTTTCAGCTAACTAGAGCCATTTAATCGGAAGGTTATGTTTCTTTGTTAGTGTCTTTTTCATTAAAAGACACAACTATTATAAATTGGTGTCACTCTTCATGAAAATGTGTCACTTTTCATGAAATGGTGTAACCATTAATAGTTACCTTTTAGCCAAAAGATGTGTCAATTCATGGACACCTTATCACCAAAAGGTGTAACCTTTTATTCTCTATAAATAGGGAGTGTTTGTCTTATTTTCTAGATTGATGAAATCATGAAAACATGAACACTCACAATATACAAATTATCTATGTTCTTGAATCTAAATTTTAATCGCCTATATTGGAGTTGTGCTTTTGTCTTATCTCAATAAAGATTTCGTGTAATCCTAAGGCAATATATTTATATAGGGTCGAAATACTATATTAGGAAAATACTTGCACGATTCAAAGGTTTATCCGAACATTTTCTGTACCCTATTTTCTACATTTAATTCGAACTATGGTGGTTTGATTGATGAACAATAAAATGATAAGACAATATTAAGCGATCCATGGGACCATGTGGCATGTCAAAACTATTAATTGGGTTCACAATTTTATAGAGATTTCAAATTACTAGCTGACATAAAAAAGTTTTGATAGAATCCCTCATGTGCCAAACTCATGAAGATAAAAGAGTCAATTTATTCTTTGACAAAATTTCATTCCTCGTCTCTGAACTTTACATCGATTTTGACTCCATGTCCTTTTTCTTTTTTTTTTGTGCATTCCTCGTCCCTAAACTATCAAAAGAGTACATCCCTCGTCCCTCCGTCTACTTTCTGTCAATTTTTCCGTTAAATGAAGTCATGTGCTAAGCATGTGAGGGTACTTTAGTCTTTTTATATTATTTCTTTTCTTTATTATTTAGCTTATCTTTTCACCTCATCCTTATCATCTCATATTGATCATCCCAAAATTAAAAACCCTGATTTTATACTTCTACCACCACCACAAATCTTCAACCACCACCACAAATCTCTTTCATTATTATCTTACGATTATGAACAAATTATTATCAGAAAATTTCTACATCGAAGTTCAAAATCATCAATTGAATCATCTAGTGAACTCTCCGTCACTAATGGATATAGATACATAATCTGTATTTATCTCAGCACTTCCACCTACTCTATTTCTCATCATTTTCCAATTCAATTATCCAGTAAACTTTTTCGTTCATTCTTCCACCTATCAGTTATCCATAACCCCACTTCCATCCCCCAATCACTACTCTATTTCTCATCCTTTTCCAATTCAAGATCTAATCATAAAAATAAAAACCAACAACAAATTGATTTCATTTCTCAAAACGAAATTAAAAATGAAACGATAGTACCGGCTCTACTTCCGCCGCCGCCGCCAGAAAATCAAAGATGTGGGATGAACTTGACCAGCAAGACTCCGGCGTTGACAAGCTGTTGGCTGTTTTAGGATATCAAGTTAAACCATCCGATATGGCTGATGTCGCGCAAAAGATTGAACACTTATAGGGCTTTTTAGAAAACGACGACGGTTCATCTCAGTTAGCTTCAGATTCCGTTCAGTATAACCCTCAAATGGTATTAACGGTCCCTAAGGTGGCCGGAAAGTGGTTCCGGTGATGTTGGTTCTGATGATGATGGTTCTGGCGGCCACTAGATCTGAATGCGATGGTGATTTTGGTTGATGATTTGCAACAGTTAACCATGGTTTTATTATATTTGATGGTGATTTTGGTTGTAATTATATTTTTTTCATTTATGTTTTTTAGATCTAATGGTGGTGTGTTGGGTTTCATTTAATCTGGGTTCTTGTTTTTATTAAAAGAGATTAAAATGGTAAAGAAAAATGTAAATTGACGAAAATACCCTCACATGCTTAGCACATGACTTCATTTAACGAAAAAATTGACAGAAAGTAGACGGAGGGACGGGGGATGTACTCTTTTGATAGTTTAGGGACGAAGAATGCACAAAAAAAAGAAAAAGGACATGGAGTCAAAATCGATGTAAAGTTCAGGGACGAGGAATGAAATTTTGTCTTATTCTTTCTCATCTCCAAAGTGGTAGTATTTGCGTTTTTCACTGCAAATTTTATTATATATTATATCCGCGCACTCACATACGTTTTTAGTGCAAATTATTTATTTTTTAAGATATAAGATAAAATAATGTCTTATCCTGTCTACAATCTCAAGGACTTAATAATGTTCTTCTTAATGCTGCAGACATGATTAAGTTATTTTATAGAGTATTCAATACAAACCTTTAGCCGCATCTTCTCTACAGGCATGTTGCACAGATCTATAAACAAAAACATTTTCAAAAACAAAACAAACAACACCTACTAAGGCTTTGTTCCATGATTTTATTTTGAATAGAGGAAAGAAAATGAAAAGAAATGTAAAACAATCGGTGTTTTCGAGTTTTAACATAAAAGAAAGATAAGAAAGTGAACGGTTAATTTATATATATATATACACTAATTCACGTATTTGCCCACCCAATCACATCACTCCACATACCTCAAAACACTGTTATACTGTAGCGTACTGAAGCATTTTTTTTCTTTTTTAAAACCCTAAAACCGTCCCTCACTCACCTCCCCAAATCCTCACCTCCACCGCCTCCTCCAAAATTACAAACTCCATCACCACCATCGGTGAGCAACGGCGCCACCACCAACACCACAGCCCCCACAAGCAACAGCAACAACACTTCCACTCAACCGAGTGCTACAACCGTCCCTAAATGAACGAACGAGACCAGGCGAAGTATACGAAGAATCAATTCCGTGCCTACATATGATTCATCCTGGTTACTCTCTCCAGCGCTCTTTTCACTAATTTGAGGTTCAAATCCTAATCAGGTTAGTTTTATAATTGCTATCGGTATGTATTTTGAGGGACAACTTGAAATAATTGAATTGAAAAGAAGCTTTTCATGTTGGTGATCACAAGGTGTTTGTTAAAATGTCTGAAAGGGTTTTCTGGGAATCAAGTGTACATTCAAATGACTGAATCTTTTTTTTAATGATGTTATGTGTTTTAAGTTTTCTTTTTTTTTTCTTTTTTCTTTTTGACAAGTTTGGTTGATAAATGTTCTATGTTGTCATGTCTAATCTGTTTCTTTTCAGGTTTCTGTTGACATTTTTGATTGTGTGTTATTTTGTTGAAGGTAACACATTTTATTCTCTAACGTGTCTGTTTTATTTTAGTTTATAACTGCATTTCTCTTATGTATGTTGGTTTTGCTACACACACACACACACACAATGTTGTTAACATTCAACAAATACGGACTGACTTTAGTGAATATGATTTTAACATCTTTAACTGATAGTGAATAAGTGTATTCAATCTGCTTATCATCCATTTACACCCAAATGGAGTTCAAGACTAATCTTCATATATATTCTTTTATAATGTCGTTACAATATTTCAAATTATTATATTATTATATGTGTAGTAACCAAATGATTACCTTGGTGATAACAACATGAAACAAACTATGATGATTAGTAACTTCAACTCAAGTAACGCTAACAAAACCGTTGAAGCTAAAGTAACTGAAAGGTACATTTGCTTCTATTGGGTGCAAAGAAGATCAAAACGAATGAGTTGCAGTTATCGTGTTCGGGTGATGTTTATCGTGTTCCAGTGATGTTTGTCGCAAAACGCGACAAGACTGGAAAGTGATAAAGTGCACTGAAACGAGACAGATATGGCAGAAGTGGGTGTCAGAAGCTGTCCCGTTCTGAACCACTTTGTCACCTTTTGATGCAGTTTGTCGCGGAACGCGACAAAGTGTCGCGAAACACGACAATGTTCGTATTCAGCAAGTAATCTAGATTGTTCCTATTTCGTTTTTTTGCCCTATATAAACCCTCATATGAAACCTGCATTGTACACCTACGAAAAATATAATAAAATCCTCTGTTTGGCCGTGGATTAAACCAATTCGTTTGAATTAAACGATTGGACATAACCACGTAAAATTCCTGTGTTCTTTACGTTTCTTGTTCTTGTCTTTATTTGTGTTGAAGATTATTTGTTTGTTGCACGGTGGGTTTGATAACTAGGGTTATTGAAATGCCCCGTTCATATCGATTATAAACGATTCATAATAGTTGATTACACCGCAAGGTACTTGACCTCTATGTGATACATTTATAAACATTGCATTCGTTTTTAAAAGACAATCTTTCATTTCATCGACAATTGACGGCATGCATACCATTTCATAATATATCCAACTATAATTGATTTAATATTAATCTTGATGAACTCGACGACTCGAATGCAACGTCTTTTTGAAATATGTCACGAATGACTCCAAGTAATATCTCTAATATGAGCAAATGCACAGCGGAAGATTTCTTTCATACCTGAGAATAAACATGCTTTCAAGTGTCAACCAAAAGGTTGGTGAGTTCATAGGTTTATAATAAAACAATAAAATTCATCATTTTGATAGACCACAAGATTTAAATCCTGCATGATACAAATGGGCCCGAATCCTATACCCACCTGTAATGTACATGCGATATCTTTTAAATACAGTACACCTTTCTCGTGTACGAAATCATCTTTCATAAATCTTAGAAACCGTACACATATCTCGTGCACAAAAATGACATACACATAACCTGTGTATAAAATCATTCTCTCGATACATAACATTCACTTTTCATTTCTTTCATAGCTTGGCTTGGTAACCGACTTTAACAATTAATGCGCATCATAAATATCCCCAAAACAGAACATCTCGTCTGTATAATATATAAACTTCGAAGTACTAAACACCACGCCCACTATCCCTTCCGTCTAGTGAACATTCTGGGTAGGGGTGTTAAACCCTGTAGCTACCTTTAGGATTCGCGTGAATTAGGGCCATACCCGATTCTAATTCTTAGGTTACCAAGCAATAATAATCAGAGAAAAAATATTCACAACAATTAGTGGCAATTATCACGTCCAACTAATTCAATAATAATCCACAGAACTTCTGTCTGCATAATAATTCATTCGAGGAATGTTTTGCTTGTGTCTATCTCGTCAAACATTTATAAAAGCATTTCATGTATTCGCAGTTCAAATATGTATTTTAAAAGCATTTAATAAAGCAGTTGTAAAAACAGCGCATGTATTCTCAGTCCCAAAAATGTAAAGAGTAAAAGGGAATCAAATGAACTCACTATACTGTATTTTGTGGTAAAAATACATATGACGATATTGAACAATGCAGGGTTGGCCTTGGATTCACGAACCTATATCATTGATATATATATTAATATACATAATTGTAATCGAACAATATTTATATATTTTATTATTAATAATATACTTGTTATATTATATGTTACATAAATATAGATATATTTTATATATTTATATATTTTATATACTAATCTTTATCATCCATTATAACATATTAATAATAATAATTTTATATTAAAGTTTATATATGAATAAAATTTGTATTTATATATACTTGATATCTTTTTGTATATATATATATATATATATATATATATATATATATATATATATATATATATATATATATATATATATATATATATATATATATATATATATATATATATATCTTATTTAATATCATTTTAATGGATAAAAATATAGTGAAATGTAATATTAATATTATTGTAATGTATTTTTATATAAAAATACCTATCTGTAATAATACTGATAATGATCATGATAATGATAGTTAAAGTAGTAATAATAAGGATAATACTAATGATAATCTTAATAAATATAATAACTCTAATCAAAATGTTAATTTTTTTTAAATAAAAAGGTAGTTTTAATAAAAATGATAACTTTAATAGTTTTCATTAAAATGATACTTTTAGTAATAATAATTTTAATAGTAATAATACTTATAATAACAATAACTACAATAATAATTTTTCTACTAATAGTAATAAGTTTAATAATAATAACGCTAGTAACTATATTAATAATAATAGTGATAATAATACTTGTAATAATAATAATAACTAATAATAACAATACTAATAATAATAATAATAATAATAATAATAATAATAATAATAATAATAATAATAATAACACTAATAACAATAATAATAATAACAATTTATAATGATAATAGTTATAATAATAATAGTAATAATAAAAAAAGACTACCTTTAAAGGAAGCTCTTAAAAAAATAAAAGTCACAGCACGGGTTCGAACCCAGGACCTCTCGAAACCCGACAAGGCACCTAACCACTCCTCCATTCCAACATATATGTTCTATTTCTTAATCATAAATATGTAACCCGTCAGCCACTGTTTCTTCTTCTTCTTCTTCAACTTTACATCGACCAGAGACTTATACTAACCAACACAACTAATTATCAGTTTGATCTAGGCTTTTACATGAAACAGAAAGCAACTACAAGTGATTGAAGATAGAACATAATTTTTTTTTTAAAAGGTACAGCAACCCGTTTTGAACTTTATGAACCCAAATCGCGTTTTAAAAATCTAGACGGTTTTTGACCCAAATTCCTACATGAAATAGGTTTTAAATCATTCCCAGAAACTTTTCAAATCTTCAATTGACCCAAAAACTTCATCTGGAATTCAAATTTTATGAAGAACAAATTTGTTTGACTTTTAAATTCTAACTTTGACTTCGAAATTCGAAATGCGTAGGAGGAATTGGATGCTGAAAGTTTACAGATAGCTTTACTAGATACATTCTAACACAATTGCATTGTTACATTTTGAAGTTTCTTTCAAATTCGAGTTTTGGTAAGAAAACATGAAGAACAGAGGTAGACTATTTGTTTTTATTCTTTTCTGTTTGATTTCTCGAATCATATGACTACTAGTATTTGTGATTGATAATGATATTGGATGACAGGATAATTCTTCAATAATTTGAGGAAATTTGACTACTATAAATTGAAAAAGGGTGTCGACACTCAATCTTCCACAGCTTTGAAGTCAGAAAAAAAATAAAAATAATAATAATAAGACAATGATAGGTAACAGATTGTTGGACTCTTCTGTTTTGTAATGGATCCTGAAATCTACAGATGAGGATTTGTAGACAAGAAATAAAACGTAAAAATCTTGATACTGACCTAAAATTGATTTTGATTTCATACGCATGATTTTATCCAATTTATTAATAATTAATAATTAATAGTTATAATTATATTAATAATAATAATTTAAATAAAATTAATATTGATTTTCGAAAAATATATAACTGTAAATAACTGCTTATATATATATATATATATATATATATATATATATATATATATATATATATATATATATATATATATATATATATATATATATATATATATATATATATATATATATATATATATATTATATATACCTGTGTATATCTATCTCTATATATGTATATCTATTATATATTTATTTTTTTATAGATTATAATTAATATTATTAATAAATATAATTATAATGATAATATTCTTAATATAATTATTAATAATATAATAGTAAATATCATAATATCTTTACTAATGATAAAGATAACAATTACTATAACATTTATAACAATAATCATTATTAATAATAACATTATTAATTATAATAATACTATATCAATTTTTATGTACCAATTTTTATATTTGTATATTATTTATTGATATTAATAATATGTCTAACTTTGATTTTAATAATGATAATAAAAATATTTTTATTATTAATGGTACTAGTAATATTATTAGTTATAATATCATAACAAATCAAATGTATCAATTTTTATATTAAAATTTTTAATAATTTTTAATAGTACTGATATTAAATAATAATGTAAATAATAATAATATAACAACTAAAATTAACTTGTAATTACATTATATATAATAATATTAAAATTTATTAATTATGTAAGATTTATTAATTGTATGGTATATAATTTAATATTTAAACACTATATATATATATATATATATATATATATATATATATATATATATATATATATATATATATATATATATATATATATATATATATATATAAAATTATAATTATACCTAGAAATCATGTCTATATATATAGACTCATTTTAAATTACAATGTAATTATTTTGTATTTTGTTTTACATATATAATTTAAATTATATTTTATTATTTCTAATTATTATATATACTTACATTTATATATATATATATATGTACGTATGTATATATATATATATGTATGTATGTATGTATGTATGTATGTATGTATGTATGTATGTATGTATGTATGTATGTATGTATGTATGTATTTATTTATAAATAATGGTTCGTGAGTCGTCGGAAACAGTCAAAGGGTAAAAACACTTCAAAATATTTGAGATTCAACATTACAGACTTTGCTTATCGTCTCAGAAACATATAAAGATTAAGTTTAAATTTGGTCAGAAATTGCCGGGTCGTCACAGTACCTACCCGTTAAAGAAATTTCATCCCGAAATTTGATCGAGATCGTCATGGTTGACAATAAGTATGTTTTCATGACAAATATGAGTTGATAACTAGAGTTTTATCATCATTGAGTAATATTGATAAAATAACTCGATTACTCGAAGCGTACGAGTGAAGCTATCACAAAAGAGTGAAATGAGTAAATGCAAGTTCATCTTAACCGGTGACGTAGTCACGGTTGATTTCCGAAATTCAAGGGATTTAAAGGAAATCTTCGTAATAAGATTTAGTTCTTCGATAATTAAGGTAATTAGAATCCCCTTTGGTTAAATGCAATGATCTGTCTCGATTGCTCTGTCGGATATTTCACTATAAATCTACTTCCTTCGTTTCCTTTATATTTTGGAGTTCCATTCTTTTGTTTTCTCTTCCCGGCTTTAAGTCAAGCGAATAATGATCCAGAATTCGTAGGTATGAAGTTTCGAATGAACATGACTAATGTTTTAAGATATAAATTGTAATAGCACGATCTTGATTGGCTATAATACCAGAATTCAAGAGAAGAGATAGGACTATCAAGAAAATATGTTCTTGATATGTTTATAGATTAGATAGAATGTAAGAGTCGTGTAACATGGCACATGATGACGGTAGGGTCTGTGAATCATCACGTTCCATTAGAAACTCAGCATGACTTACTGTAATATAATCACGTTGATCAAGTGTCATTATATTATACTAACTCATGCATCAATTTCCAACACTACTTCAAAACATTCATAATTCAAACTTGAATTTTTTTCAGAATTTTAGAAACTATAACAGTTTCTTTTATGATATAACACAGATAGCTCGGAGAGATAAATAATATTGAACAAGGATATTTATGAAGATATCTTCAGAAATATCGAAGATATTTATGATGATATTTTGGAATTTCTAAGATCGAAGGTTGATGAAGAAATATTTTTTCACAAGATTTAACATGACTTCGGAGCAAGATATTTGCTGAAGATTTCATTCGATCCAGAATTACCTGGATTCTTTGAATATAGAGTTTGGTCCTTGTATTTGTCCTCGGTCTCCTTTAGGGTTAGCTCAATCCATTTTTCAGTATTAAATTTTCTATCGAGCGTTCCCAACTCTCACTTCTTTATCATCAAACTTTTGGCCGTTTAGACCATCTACAATTTTTCTGTTTCCTCTGTATTTAATGCTACAATATCTGAATCATCGATTATCAATTCGAGGTAGTTTCAGGAGAATTGTGTTTTTAGATGATTAAACGCTGATGGTAATATGGTAGAATATAAAAGGTTCCCCGATAACGATGACGAAAGGCAACTTATATATCACGGTTATAATAAGGCTAATCCGAATGAAAGTCGAAGTTGATTTGCTGGAGCTGTGACAAAATTGGCTACTTTGAAAGGGATTGCAAAGTTATTTTTGGTAATAACAACGCCAAAGGAGCTAGTGCAGATACGTGTTAAACGTTTACTCTAATTCTGAGTGTTTTCATGTGCATAATTATATGCATCAATCTTTTCTCCCGTAGATGAAGTGCGGTTGGTTCATCCTCTCGATTGAGGTGTTTTCAGGAATCATGACAGGTTTGAACGCAGATTGTAATTGTCAAGATACAAATGAGGTTTAAGATGAAATCAAGTGGTAAACTTGAAGAATTGTTTAGTTTCATATGTTATAATCAATATTTTAATTCATTTTAATTGTCCAATGTTGGCAGTCCACAGTTAGCAGTCCAATAATTCATATATAGTTTAATATATAATATTCGAATTAATTAGTACGTATCGTGACCCGTGTACATGTCTCAGACTCGATCACAACTCAAAGTATATATATTATTTGAGAATCAACCTCAACCATGTATAGCTAACTCGAACATTACTGCATATAGAGTCTCTATGGTTATTCCAAATAATATATATAGATGCGTCGATATGATATGTCAAAACTTTGTATACGTGTCCCGATATTTAAAGTGTGTAAAATAAATAACAGAAATTAAATGACGATAAATAAAATTACGAGAATTAAAATTGCGATAATTAAATTGCGATAAATAAAATGTAATAAGGAATTAACAGTTAGCTAGGAACAGTTAGCTAGGATTTTGTTAGTGTGGTTTCTTAACAAAATTTCTCATAGTTAATTTGTTTGTTTCTAACAAATTTTATTTCGTCCAATGTTTTCTTCATTATGCCACTTGTTGGATTCTGATAGGTCAAAATCCAAATATGAAATTGAATGAAAATGGTTATTCTGTGGTGAACGGATACGTATATCTGTGGATGTAAGTAGGATAGTAAATGACCGTTGAATCAGATTCGAAGAATGTACAGTGTAACTTATTAATGTGAAATTTAAATATTCCTCGGGTATTACCTACTCGTTAAAATATTTTCTCCATTAACAGTTTGTACAAAATAACTTTTTATTACAATCCTTATGAAAATATATATACATATATATTTTATTCAGATGTAATCATGGATTTAATGAGTTAACATGATATTAATCTCATTTCCTTTTTGGTTAGAACTAGAGTACATAATCTCTAAAACATTAGAGATTACATAATCATCATGTCGAACGAAGATAAATGATGTAGAACGTCATGTAGAATGATGATTATACTCGAGGTGCAGAATAAGATGTTGAGGCATATGATGTTGAGACTTGGGTTGTTTGTGGTACTGGTGTTGATGTTGATGGTACTGTTGGCGCTGGTGATGTTGTTGAAGCTGGTAGGTTTTGCACCACGTTTTCCAAATTGATTACTCGAGCGCGAAAATTCGTTGACTTCTTCTATTATTCTGGGATGATTGACGATCGGAACGAGCGAATGAATAAGGTTTAGAATTTGAGATAGTATATTATCGTGACGAGTTACCCTGGAAATGAGGCTGAAAATGGTGTTTCGGACTGATTCGCCGGTAAGTGTTTCAGGTTCATCGCTAAGAGGTGAATTCAGTTGGTGGAAAGGATCGCCTTCTTCTCGTCTCCATTGATTAAGTAGACTACGAACCTATCAGATGAATTGGGGATGGCTGATTGGTTGATTCATTCTGGTGACGCTGCTTCAGGAGCTTAGGTGAACATCCATGTCGGAATAGCCGTCGGATTCCGAAGAACTTGAACTAGTGGCGAGTTCCATTTAATACGATTGAGTAAAGGGTTTTTCGGTATAAAATGATTTTCGGCTATCGGATGGTATTCTAATTACATAGAATATCTATATATATAGAATAAAAGATTTCGTAGAATACGAAGAAATTTACGGAATATGTCAGGCAAAGTTTACAGTAACAGATACGCTAAAATATGAATTTTGTCTATACATTATTCATGCAATCAATGCAGTAAAATGTGTCTAGACTAAGAATGATAAGCAAATGATTCCATAAGAATGATAAGCAGGTAATTTTCGACACGAAATGATAAGCAAAACTTTTGACATGCAGACACGGTCGAAGTCCAGACTCACTAATGCCTCTAAACAACTATCAGTTAGACACACTAATGCATGACCTGGTTCGCTAAGACCACCGCTCTGATACCAACTGAAATGCCACGTTCATATCGATTATAAACGATTCATAATAGTTGATTACATCGCAAGGTACTTGACCTCTATATGATACATTTATAAACATTGCATTCGTTTTTAAAAGACAATCTTTCATTTCATCGACAGTTGACGGCATGCATACCATTTCATAATATATCCAACTATAATTGATTTAATATTAATCTTGATGAACTCGACGACTCGAATTCAACGTCTTTTTGAAATATGTCACGAATGACTCCAAGTAATATCTCTAATATGAGCAAATGCACAGCGGAAGATTTCTTTCATACCTGAGAATAAACATGCTTTCAAGTGTCAACCAAAAGGTTGGTGAGTTCATAGGTTTATAATAAAACAATAAAATTCATCATTTTGATAGACCACAAGATTTAAATCCTGCATGATACAAATGGGCCCGAATCCTATACCCACCTGTAATGTACATGCGATATCTTTTAAATACAGTACACCTTTCTCGTGTACGAAATCATCTTTCATAAATCTTAGAAACCGTACACATATCTCGTGCACAAAAATGACATACACATAACCTGTGTATAAAATCATTCTCTCGATACATAACATTCACTTTTCATTTCTTTCATAGCTTGGCTTGGTAACCGACTTTAACAATTAATGCGCATCATAAATATCCCCAAAACAGAACATCTCGTCTGTATAATATATAAACTTCGAAGTACTAAACACCACGCCCACTATCCCTTCCGTCTAGTGAACATTCTGGGTAGGGGTGTTAAACCCGGTAGCTACCTTTAGGATTCGCGTGAATTAGGGCCATACCCGATTCTAATTCTTAGGTTACCAAGCAATAATAATCAGAGAAAAAATATTCACAACAATTAGTGGCAATTATCACGTCCAACTAATTCAATAATAATCCACAGAACTTCTGTCTGCATAATAATTCATTCGAGGAATGTTTTGCTTGTGTCTATCTCGTCAAACATTTATAAAAGCATTTCATGTATTCGCAGTTCAAATATGTATTTTAAAAGCATTTAATAAAGCAGTTGTAAAAACAGCGCATGTATTCTCAGTCCCAAAAATGTAGAGAGTAAAAGGGAATCAAATGAACTCACTATACTGTATTTTGTGGTAAAAATACATATGATGATATTGAACAATGCAGGGTTGGCCTTGGATTCACGAACCTATATCATTGATATATATATTAATATACATAATTGTAATCGAACAATATTTATATATTTTATTATTAATAATATACTTGTTATATTATATGTTACATAAATATAGATAAATTTTATATATTTATATATTTTATATACTAATCTTTATCATCCATTATAACATATTAATAATAATAATTTTATATTAAAGTTTATATATGAATAAAATATGTATTTATATATACTTGATATCTTTTTGTATACATATACATATATATATATATATATATATATATATATATATATATATATATATATATATATATATATATATATATATATATCTTACTTAATATCATTTTAATGGATAAAAATATAGTGAAATGTAATATTAATATTATTGTAATATATTTTTATATAAAAATATCTATCTGTAATAATACTGATAATGATCATGATAATGATAGTAATAGTAGTAATAATAAGGATAATAATAATGATAATCTTAATAAATATAATAACTCTAATCAAAATGTTAATTTTTTTAAATAAAAAGGTAGTTTTAATAAAAATGATAACTTTAATAGTTTTCATTAAAATGATACTTTTAGTAATAATAATTTTAATAGTAATAATACTGATAATAACAATAACTACAATAATACTTTTTCTACTAATAGTAATAAGTTTAATAATAAGAACGCTAGTAACTATATTAATAATAATAATGATAATAATACTTGTAATAATAATAATAACTAATAATAACAATACTACTACTACTAATAATAATAATAATAATAATAATAATAATAATAATAATAATAATAATAATAATAATAATAATAACACTAATAACAATAATAATAATAACAATTTATAATGATAATAGTTATAATAATAGTAGTAATAAAAAAAAAGACTACCTTTAAAGGAAGTTCTTAAAAAAATAAAAGTCACAGCACGGGTTCGAACCCAGGACCTCTCGAAACCCGACAGGGCACCTAACCACTCCTCCATTCCAACATATCTGTTCTATTTCTTAATCATAAATATGTAACCCGTCAGCCACTGTTTCTTCTTCTTCTTCAACTTTACATCGACCAGGGACTTATACTAACCAACACAACTAATTATCAGTTTGATCTAGGCTTTTACATGAAACAGAAAGCAACTGCAAGTGATTGAAGACAGAACAGAAAAAAAATTTAAAAGGTACATCAACCCGTTTTGAACTTTATGAACCCAAATCGCGTTTTAAAAATCTAGACGGTTTTAGACCCAAATTCCTACATGAAATAGGTTTTAAATCATTCCCAGAAACTTTTCAAATCGTCAATTGACCCAAAAACTTCATCTGGAATTCAAATTTTATGAAGAACAAATTTGTTTGACTTTTAAATTCTAACTTTGACTTCGAAATTCAAAATGCGTAGGAGGAATTGGATGCTGAAAGTTTACAGATAGCTTTACTAGATACATTCTAACACAATTGCATTGTTACATTTTGAAGTTTCTTTCAAATTCGAGTTTTGGTAAGAAAACATGAAGAACAGAGGTCGACTATTTGTTTTTATTCTTTTCTGTTTGATTTCTCGAATCATATGGCTACTAGTATTTGTGATTGATAATGATAATGGATGACAGGATAATTCTCCAATAATTTGAGGAAATTTGATGTAACGACCCGGATTTTTCCGCTAATATATAGAAGATTAATATTTACATAATTAATGTTTCTAACATGTTAAGCAATCAAACTCATTAAGACTTGGTTATTTGAAATGAATTTTATACAAATGTTTGGCCACCCAGTCTGTCTGACGATTCACAAACGTCATAACTCGAAATAATTATATAATGATGTATATATGGATATATTTATACTTATGATTTGATAAAATGATATTTAAGTATCTCATTACATATAATAACAATTGGTTATATACATAAAATGAGATTACTAACTTAAGGACTTCAAGACTATATACATATATATAACGATTAACGTTGTAATAACTTCTAAATTAAAATGTATGTATATATATTGTATTAATATGTATTAATACACTTTTGAAGGACTTAAACATATATACTAACATACTTATACTCAACAAAGATAGCTATACTCATATTCTCATTTAATTCCATCAAGAATTCTACTCGTATTTATTCGGTATTCATACCTGTATCATACACAACTTCTAAAAGTATTTACTATGGGTATATACACATCAAAGTCAACCTTTTTAACAGATTTAGATCTGCCCTAGATGAGAGGGAACTTAAATTGGAAGTTAGCATACATTATTACACAAAATAACAAATTGGAAATTTATTTTTGTCTCCCCCATGTCTCTTGCCAAAATGGAGGATAAATACACATCCATTTGATTCAAGATTACTACATCATTTACTCTCTACACACACATACTCAAACACTCTCATAACCTTCATCATATTCAGCAACCTTTGGGTCATAAGCTAAGCCTTAAACACCATAAGAAAACTCTTTCAAGAACATATCAAAATAACCACCCATTTGAAGAAGATTACTTCCAACCTTTTTAATCCAACTCAAAAACTCTTTAGGATCAAGAATTCCACTTTCATTCCAGTAGTATTTCATCTTATAATCAAGGTAATAATCATATATAAGCTTTGGTTCAATTTATATAACTATAACTATCTTAAAATCAAGATAGAATTCTTATTCGAACTTTTGTTCATTTCATGATTTTACTTCAAGAATTCCAAGCCATCAAGGATATCTTTGAACTCAAGATATTCTCCATATTTCTCCAGCAACTTTATTCATTTGATTTGAGGTAGTAACCTTATTCATAATCTTATTCGATTCATATTCATATAGCTATCTTATTTTGAGTTTATAACTAATAACAACAAGAACATAGTTTAGATTATTTCTAAACTTGTTTGCAAATAAACTTAATCCTTCTAACTTGACTTTTAAAATACTTCACCAAATGTATTATGACAGTATGTCAAGCTAACATAAGGATATAAAACTTGTAAACACGAAGAACACCTTAAAATCAAATATACGCCGTCTTAGTCGAACGGGGGCTGTTTTGGGTTTAATTTTAAAAACCTATCTTAACTTTGAATTAAAAGATTTTCTTTGGTGAAAAATGTTATTTTATATGGATATGAAATATATCCAAAATCCATGGTTAAACTCTAAGTGGAAGTATGTTTTTCAAAAGTGTCATCAAGATGTCGTTCTTACGACGGATATAACTATCTTCTCTTATTTGACACCTAAGCTATATTTTCGACTATAAACCTATACTTTTTCTGTTAAGATTAATAATGTTGAGTTCGATACGAAACCATGGCAACTCGAATCACTCAAAACGGATTTGTAACGAAGAAATTATGGGTAAAACAAAATTGGATATTTTTCTTAATTTTTAACTACGGACATGATTTATAAAAATGGATGCTAACCTTACCCTAGCTAACTTACGTTGTATCCTACATGTATTTATACATTTCTTGTTCCCGAACTTATGGAAATACAATTTATAATAGTCGTGATTAAGTTCTACGACAATATATTATAGTCTTAATAAAGATTTTAAGGCACCATATATATATATGACTTGATCACCGTGGATTCGTATACAAAGTTTTGACATATCATTTTGAGTTCTTCTATATATATTATTGGAACGAACTATTAGACACCATTGGCAATAATCTCGAGTTAGCTGTAGGTCGAAGTGGATTCCAAAATATTATATACTTTGAGTTGTGATCGAGCCTGAGACATGTATACAATGGGTCGTGGATTGCTTTAAACAATATACATATTATGTGTCTTATTATATTAAGACAATATATTATAGTGTTAGTGAATTCTAACACAATATACGCATTTATATTTATATATATATTTATACTGTTGGACTATTAGACTATTGGACTACGAACGTTGGACTACTAACAATGGACAATTAAAATTATCACAAGTATCATAAGTATGGAATATTAATTATATATATATATATATATATATATATATATATATATATATATATATATATATATATATATATATATATATCTTGACACAAGAATATTATTATTAGATTCGTGAATTTGTCAAAAGGCCAAGTCTTATCACCATCTATTCGGAAATCATCATAAGTGAGTTATAGTCCCATTTTTACTATCTAAATTATTTTGGGATGAGAATACATGCAAAATTTATAAATGTTTTACAAAATAAGCACAAGTTCATGAAACTACATTTTACGATTATTTTGTTATACCGGATATCTGTACTTATTATTATTATGCTTGGTAACCTAAGAATTAGTGAAAAACATTAATTGGCCCGAATCCTAAAGGTAGATCTACAGGCACCAACCACCCCCATTTTCGAATAGTGAAAATGCTTTAGTACTTCGAAGGGTTCTTGTCATACATTTGAATAGTGGAATGTATGATGCCAGATATCTTAAGCGCTCTATGTTGTCGGTTACCAGTCGACTCATCGTATGAATGATTTTTGCAGTTGTAATGATCCTGCGCATTTAATTAAATGAAATCTTGTGGCTTATTAAATGTTATGATTATTATATAGAAATTAAACCTATGACTCACCAACATTTTTGTTGACGTTTTAAGCATGTTTATTCTCAGGTGAATATTAAAAATGCTTCCGCTGTCGTATGCCAACCCAAGGTCAAGATTTGGAGTCGGCATAATTGTTTATATTGTTTAAACTTGCATTCGGAGTATTTGTTGTAATATATTTGATCATATTGTAATGGGTTGTGTAAAAACTTATTTATTTGAGGAGATTGTCTTTGACAGACAATCTAAATTATGTCATTAAGACCTTTATTAAATAATAAAGGTTATAGTTATTTTTTTTTAAAAACGAATGCAAGATTTGAAAAACGTCTCATATAGAGGTCAAAACCTCGCAAATAAACCAATTAATATGAAACGTTTATAATTAATATGAAGGGGGCATTTCAGTTGGTATCCGAGCGTTGGTCTTAGAGAATCAGAAAATTTTTCATTAGTGTGTCTAACTGATTTTTGATGCATTAGTGAGTCTGGACTTCGACCGTAATTATTTTAAAAATGATTGCTTAATATAATTGTTGGAAACATAAGATTATTAACATATAAATAATATAAGATATATCATTCTCTTAACGTGCCCGCTATTATGTGATAGATGACTTCATCCGATCATATAAGCATCTCTAGTGATTCAGATTTCATTTACTTATCAAGTGATTCGGAGGCTGAGTCAAAGCATATGACTTATGAACCAACGAAAAAGTTAACTTTTGGTGCTACCATTAAAGTGAAAAATTGTTGGAAAAATTGGGAAGATTCACAATTGCCAGTAGAGGTTCCAGAAGTGGATCCAGAAGAAGATCCCGAAGAGGAACCCGAAGAAGAGGATCCTGAAGAAGTTGTGGAAATTACCGAACCACAACGTGATTTGGGAAAATCTTTGGCTGTTATACCCGATCCCAAACCCGATGAACCTATTATGACCCAAAATGTTTGTGATCATCCACCTGAACCACCTAAGAGACCAGTTTATAAAATGACCGCTCGTATAACGACTGTTGGTTTTGCTCCCAAACAATTAGCCGAAAGAACCAATTGGGAGGAATTGGAAAAAGAACTATCCAAACGAAAATCCAAACGTTTGGCCGAGAAAGAAACAACGTCAACATCTAAGAAATCCTCGCCATTCTTGAACCATCGGCAGCTATCCTGTATTTCATGCATTTATAATATGTATTATATTGTGTGTTTAAGTTTGTAAGAAAATCCGCAATGTAATTTTCCTTATGATTGTATAATAATAAGAATAAGCATGGAAGGTTTATTATTATTATTACAACTTATTATTACGTAGTAACGTAATAACTTACCATAGTTTTTCATATTAGAATTTTAGTAGTTAATTTGTGTGTTAGCTGCTAAGTATGAACATTATTATAGTTATAAAACGCTAATATGAATAAAAGGATTTTATAATAATAATTTCATATTAAGCTACAAAATACTTTTTGGCTACTTCTAAAATTCTATATGATTAACTCAGTCTGCTATTTTTGAAGGAAATGGCTCCTCCAGCTACTAGACAACAACAATTGAACACAGAAGAACTTCAAGTTTTCGCTGCAAATATGGCTGCAGTGGTGAATGCAATGAACAACAATAACCAATCGGGTTCCAGCAGTGGAGGAAACAATGGCAACCGGGTAGGATGTTTCTACAACGCTTTTATGGCCTGCAAACCCAATGAGTTTGAAGGAACTGAAGGACCCGTTGGACTAAAGCGGTGGACAGAGAAGGTTGAAGCCGTGTTCGCAATCAGCAACTGCGCAGAAGAGGATAAAGTTAAGTATGCCACACATACTTTCAGGGGTACTGCTTTGACATGGTGGAATACCTACATGGATTATGTAGGACAGAATACCGCCTATGCACTTCCATGGTCCACTTTCAAGCACATGATGACGGAAGAGTACCGTCCCAGAACTGAAATCAACAAGCTCAAGGCAGAGCTTAAAGCACTGACAACCCAAGGGTTAGATGTCACTACCTACGAGCGACGTTTCAATGAACTGGCTTTAATGTGTCCTGGAGCATTTGAGGACGAAGAAGAAAAAATTGAAACATTCATAAAAGGGTTGCCGGAACGAATCCAAGAGCATGTAGGTGCTAACAACCCTGCAACAATGCAGAAAGCGAGCCGTATAACCCACAAATTGATAGGCCAAATTACAGGAAGGATAAAGAAAGAAGCGGCCGAGGAGGCCATAATGAAACAGGGAAAAAGAAAGTGGGAGGAAAGCAGTGATCAGGGTCACCAGTACAACAACAACAATCAAAACAACAACTAAAACAACAATCGCAACCACCCCAACAACAACAATAATCGCAATAACAACCGCAACAATAACCGTAACAACCATCCCAATAATAATAACAACAACAACAATCCCAATCACAACAATAACAACAACAAACGCCTCAACAACAATAACTCTAACAACAACAACAACAACAACAACAACAACAACAACAACAACAACAACAACAACAACAACAACAACAAAAGGCAAAGAACTATATGCCCCAGGTGTGATACATTTCATCCAGAATGGTTTTGTAGAGAATTATGTACCAAGTGTAATAGGAATGGTCATATTGCGGAAAAGTGTGAAGTCTACGGACCAAATAGAAACAAAGGAGTAAATAATGCTGGAACAAATAATAACGGTGTTGTTTGCTATGGATGTGGAAAACCGGGCCATACCATAAACCAGTGCAGGAATGGAAATAAGCAAGGCCGTAGGAGAGCCTTCAACATTAATGGGGAGAAAGCACAGGAAGACCCGGAGCTTGTTACGGGTACGTTTCTTATCAACAATACACATGCTTATGTTTTATTTGATTCGGGTGCCGATAGAAGTTATATGAGTAGAGAATTTTGTGCCAAATTAAATTGCCCGTTAACGCCTTTGGATAAAAAGTGTATAGTTGAAGTAGCAAAAGGTAAACTAATTAAGGTTGATAAAATTTTCCGAAATCGAAAAATTAGTTTAGTTAGCGAAACGTTTGCAATTGATTTAATACCGGTGGAATTGGGAAGCTTCGACGTAATTATTGGAATGGACTGGATGTCCAAGGTGAAATCCGAAGTTGTTTGTCACGAGAAGGCGATTCGCATTCCGAGAGAAGTCGGATTACCCTTAATGGTGTACGGAGAAAGGGGTAATGCCAAATTAAATCTTATTAGTAGTTTGAAGGAGCGCAAACTAATAAGAAAAGGTTGCTATGCGGTACTAGCACACATCGAGAAGGTTGAAAAAGAAGAAAAGAAAATCGATGATGTTCCCGTTGCAAGAGAATTTCCTGAAGTGTTTCTGGACGAATTACCGGGACTACCTCCACACCGATCCGTTGAATTCCAAATAGATCTTGTACCAGGAGCCGCACCAATAGCTCGTGCTCCATATAGACTTGCGCCCACCGAAATGAAAGAATTACAAAGTCAGCTACAAGAATTATTAGAATGTGGTTTTATCCGACCAAGTATGTCACCATGGGGAGCTCCAATTTTGTTCGTTAAAAAGAAAGATGGGTCTTTTCGCATGTGTATCGATTACTGTGAGCTGAACAAAGTAACCATCAAAAATCGATACCCTTTACCCCTAATCGACGATCTATTTGATCAACTCCAAGGTTCGAGCGTATACTCCAAAATCGACTTAAGGTCGGGTTATCATCAACAGAGGGTTAAAGAAGCCGATATACCAAAAACAGCCTTCAGAACTCGTTATGGCCATTACGAATTAATGGTTATGCCATTCGGTCTAACCAATGCACCCGCAGTTTTCATGGATCTCATGCACCGAGTATGTAGTCCATATTTAGATAAGTTTTTTATTGTCTTTATTGATGACATTCTTATCTATTCGAAGAATAACTAAGAACACGAACAACACTTGAGACTTGTGTTAGAATTGTTAAGAAAAGAACAGCTTTATGCAAAATTCTCTAAGTCCGCTTTTTGGTTAAATGAAATACAATTTCTTAGCTACGTAGTCAGTAGTAATGGAATCAAAGTTGATCCCGCCAAGATCGAAGCCATCAAAAATTGGGACACCCCGAAAACTCCAACGCAAATACGTCAATTTTTGGGTTTAGCCGGTTATTATAGGAGATTTATTCAAGATTTCTCCCAAGTAGCCAAACCTTTAACTGCCTTGACACACAAGGGGAAAAAGTATGAATGGACTTCCGAACAAGAGGGTGCCTTCCAATTGTTGAAAAAGAAGTTGACTACGACACCTATTTTATCGTTACCTAACGGAATGGAAGATTTTTTTATTTACTGTGACGCATCAAGAATGGGTTTTGGGTGTGTTCTTATGCAATGGAAGAAGGTGATTGCATATGCTTCTCGACAACTCAAAATTCATGAACAAAACTACACCACACATGATCTGGAATTGGGCGCCGTTGTTTTTGCATTAAAGATGTGGAGACATTATTTATATGGGGTCAAGTTTATTGTATACACCGACCACAAAAGTCTCCAACATATTTTAAATAAAAAGCAACTAAATATGAGGCAGCGTAGGTGGGTTGAGCTGCTCAATGATTATGATTGTGAAATCCGTTACCACCCGGGGAAAGCGAATGTGGTAGCCGATGCCTTGAGTCGAAAGGAAAGAGAACCTATTCGAGTAAAAGCTATGAACATGATTATTCATACTAATCTTACTACTCGAATAAAAGAGGCACAACAGGAGGTTTTGAAGGAAGGAATTTTTGGAAAGGAAATACCCAAAGGATTAGGAAAACAGCTTAATATTCGGGAAGATGGAACCAGGTATTTAGTTAAAAGAATTTGGGTACCAAAGAATGGGGATTTGAGGAAAGTGGTACTAGATGAAGCACATAAAATCAGATATTCAATACATCCCGGAGCGGGAAAAATGTACCAAGACCTCAAGAGAAACTTTTGGTAGCCAGGAATGAAGGCCGATATAGCCACATATGTAGGAGCATGTTTGACTTGTTCTAAAGTCAAAGCTGAACATCAGAAACCATCGGGTTGTAGTGACCCGAACTTTTCCATGTTTATATATATATTAAATGAAATTGTTATTTACATGATTAAGTGTTTCCAACATATTAAGCAATCAAACTTGTTAAGACCTGATTAATTGAAATAGGTTTCATATAGACAATTGACCACCCAAGTTGACCGGTGATTCACGAACGTTAAAACTTGTAAAAACTATATGATGACATATATATGGTTATATATATAGTTAACATGATATTATGATAAGTAAAAATATCATTAAGTATATTAATAATGAACTACATATGTAAAAACAAGACTACTAACTTAATGATTTTGGAACGAGACATATATGTAACGATTATCGTTGTAACGACATTTAATGTATATATATCATATTAAGAGATATTCGTACATCATAATATCATGATAATATAATAATTTAAAATCTCATTTGATATTATAAACATTGGGTTAACAATATTTAACAAGATCGTTAACCTAAAGGTTTCAAAACAACACTTACATGTAACGACTAACGATGACTTAACGACTCAGTTAAAATGTATATACATGTAGTGTTTTAATATGTATTCATACACTTTTGAAATACTTCAAGACACTTATCAAAATACTTCTACTTAACAAAAATGCTTACAATTACATCCTCGTTCAGTTTCATCAACAATTCTACTCGTATACACCCGTATTCGTACTCGTACAATACACAGCTTTTAGATGTATGTACTATTGGTATATACACTCCAATTATCAGCTCTTAGCAGCCCATGTGAGTCACCTAACACATATTGGAACCATCATTTGGCAACTAGCATGAAATATCTCATAAAATTACAAAAATATGAGTAATCATTCATGACTTATTTACATGTAAACAAAATTACACATCCTTTATATCTAATCCATATACCAATGACCAAAAACACCTACAAACACTTTAATTCTTCAATTTTATTCATCTAATTAATCTCTCTCAAGTTCTATCTTCAAGTTCTAAGTGTTCTTCATAAATTCTACAAGTTCTAGTTACATAAAATCAAGAATACTTTCAAGTTTGCTAGCTCACTTCCAATCTTGTAAGGTGATCATCCAACCTCAAGAAATCTTTGTTTCTTACAATAGGTTATCATTCTAATACAAGGTAATAATCATATTCAAACTTTGGTTCAATTTCTATAACTATAACAATCTTATTTCAAGTGATGATCTTACTTGAACTTGTTTTCGTGTCATGATTCTGCTTCAAGAACTTCGAGCCATCCAAGGATCCGTTGAAGCTAGATCCATTTTTCTCTTTTCCAGTAGGTTTATCCAAGGAACTTAAGGTAGTAATGATGTTCATAACATCATTCGATTCATACATAAAAAGCTATCATATTCGAAGTGGTAAACTAGTAATCACTAGAACATAGTTTAGTTAATTCTAAACTTGTTCGCAAATAAAGTTAATCCTTCTAACTACACTTTTAAAATCAACTATACACATGATCTATATCTATATGATATGCTAACTTAATGATTTAAAACCCGAAATCACGATAAACACCATAAAACCGGATTTACGCCGTCGTAGTTACAACCGGGGGCTGTTTTGGTTTGGATAATTAAAAACTATGAAAAACTTTGATTTAAAAGCTATACTTCTGGGAAAATGATTTTTCTTATGAACATGAAACCATATCCAAAAATCATGGTTAAACTCAAAGTGAAAGTATGTTTTTCAAAACAGTCATCAAGATGACTACCTCTTTCAAAAACGACTTGTAACTTGTATTTCCGACTATAAATCTATACCTTTTCTTTTTAGTTTCATAAATTCAAGTTCAATACGAAACCGTGGCCGCTTAAATCACTCAAAACGGATTAGAAACGAAGAAATGGCGAGCAAAACAAAATTGGTAAAAACTACTCATTTTAGCTACGTGAAAATTGGTAACAAATCTATTCCAACCATAACTTAATCAACTTGTATTGTATATTATGTAATCTTGAGATACCATAGACACGTATACAATGTTTCAACCTATCATGTCGACACATCTATATATATTTTGGAACAACCATAGACACTCTATATGTGAATGTTGGAGTTAGCTATACAGGGTTGAGGTTGATTCTAAAATATATATAGTTTGAGTTGTGATCAATACTGAGATATGTATACACTGGGTCGTGGATTGATTCAAGATAATATATATCGATTTATTTCTGTACATCTAACTGTGGACAACTAGTTGTAGGTTACTAACGAGGACAGCTGACTTAATAAACTTAAAACATCAAAATGTATTAAAAGTGTTGTAAATATATTTTGAACATACTTTGATATATATGTACATATTTGTTATAGGTTCGTGAATCGACCAGTGGCCAAGTCTTACTTCCCGACGAAGTAAAAATCTGTGAAAGTGAGTTATAGTCCCACTTTTAAAATCTAATATTTTTGGGATGAGAATACATGCAGGTTTTATAAATGATTTACAAAATAGACACAAGTACGTGAAACTACATTCTATGGCTGAATTATCGAAATCGAATATGCCCCTTTTATAAAGTCTGGTAATCTAAGAATTAGGGAACATACACCCTAATTGACGCGAATCCTAAAGATAGATCTATTGGGCCTAACAAACCCCATCCAAAGTACCGGATGCTTTAGTACTTCGAAATTTATATCATATCTGAAGGGTGTCTCGGAATGATGGGGATATTCTTATATATGCATCTTGTTAATGTCGGTTACCAGGTGATCACCATATGAATGATTTTTATCTCTATGTATGGGATGTGTATTGAAATATGAAATCTTGTGGTCTATTATTATGATTTGATAATATATAGGTTAAACCTATAACTCACCAACATTTTTGTTGACGTTTTAAGCATGTTTATTCTCAGGTGATTATTAAGAGCTTCCGCTGTCGCATACTTAAATAAGGACGAGATTTGGAGTCCATGCTTGTATGATATTGTGTAAAAACTGCATTCAAGAAACTTATTTCGTTGTAACATATTTGTATTGTAAACCATTATGTAATGGTCGCGTGTAAACAAGATATTTTAGATTATCATTATTTGATAATCTACGTAAAGCTTTTTAAACCTTTATTGATGAAATAAAGGTTATGGTTTGTTTAAAAATGAATGCAGTCTTTGAAAAACGTCTCATATAGAGGTCAAAATCTCGCAACGAAATCAATTAATATGGAACGTTTTTAATCAATAAGAACGGGACATTTCAGTTGGTATCCGAGCGTTGGTCTTAGAGAACCAGAATTTTGCATTAGTGTGTCTTATCGAGTTTGTTTGGATGCATTAGTGAGTCTGGATTTTGACCGTGTTTACTTGAGAAATGATTGCTTAACAAATTTTGTTGGAAACTATATATTTTTAACATGTGAATATTATGTGATATATTAATCTCTTAACGCGTTTGATATTATGTGATAGATGTCTACCTCTAGAACAAGTTCCATTGACTCACCTAATAATAATAAAGAGTCAAATGTAAATTGGAATGATTCGTGGACTGATTCACAAGTTCCCGAAGAGGAACCGGAAGAAGAGTCGGAACCGGAAGAAGAATCGGAACCGGAAGAAGAATCGGAACCGGAAGAAGAAATAGAACCAGTGGGGGAAATAATAAAATGGTTAAGTAGAAGAAAATCCTCAACCAATCGAGCAAAGTTAATTATGGTCAATGGTGTTTCCGCCCAGGGAAGCAAAGTATTGGGAGGATTACCAATTCTCCGATGAATCGGATCCCGACAAGGATTCCGATAATGTTATAGAAATTACCCCAACACAATTTAATAAGGCAAAAGACAACAATAAGGGAAAGGGCATAAAAATAGAGAAATTTGATTCCAAACCCGATGAACTCTATATGTATCGTCAACACCCGTATTTCTTAAGTTGTGACAATAACCCGGGAACCTCTAAACCACCAGGTTTTTCTAAACCAATGTGGAAAATGACGGCTCATATTAGGGGAACATCATATATCCCTAGAAACTTGGCAAAATGAACCAAAACCGAAGAAGAAGAAACGAGTGAGTCGGAATAAGATAGTTGTATTCGTGTGGTGTAATATATGTAATATAGTGTGCTTATGCTTTATGATATATGTAAAAATTACTTGTATTAATAAGTATTTTTTTTATGAATCTAACTCTTGTCTATTTTACAGTATAAAAACACAAAATGGATAGACAACCCAATATTTTAAGAGACCTACCCGGAGACATGATTGATGAAATCTTGTCTAGAGTCGGTCAGAATTCCTCGGCACAACTATTTAAGGCGAGATCAGTTTGTAAGACATTCGAAGAACGTTCCAAGAATGCCTTGATTTATAAAAGGCTTTCGTTCGAAAGATGAGGGATATCACATTGGGAAATCCATAAGTTACGATGTGTTTACTTTGACGCATATATTGCGGGAAACCCAAATGCTATTTTACGCAACGGGTTAAGAAATTATTTTGACTCAATATATCCGAATATAGGACTTCGTGATTTATAAAAAGCGGCTAACATGCAACATAAAGAAGCATGTTATGCTTACGGGTTAGTAATGTTCGCTTCTCACCAAAGTGAGAACAAGAACATCGGGCTACAACTATTAAACAAAACGTTCCCACAAGTGACGGAGTTGGTAATTGGGGTAAGAAATGAGGTTTTTAGATTGTTACGGGACTGTTGGACATTACGTAACCCTCGTCCCTTTGACGACGTTACAACACACTATCTTATCAACGGCCATAACGGTTATGTTCCACAAGACCAAGGATGGGAAGTGGTATTAGTAAAACCAGAATGCATGACTTGTTTCTGGACGTATGAATTACGTGTCTTTATTGCCTTTGCTGAACGCCTTATTTATTAACTAGAATTATCTTCGCAACTACTTTGTATCAAAGTTTTATGTGCTATATTTCATGCTATATGTAAAAAAAAGTGGTATTCTAAGTTTGCAAGTTATTGTATAAAGGTTTGAATATGATATTTTTTTTTGTGATTAGTTTTTCATATAGAATTGTAGTAGTTGAAATGGTATGTTAGCTACTAAGTATGAACTTAACGGGTAGGTACTACCCGAATTAAAGAGTATAAAATGCTAATATGAAGAAAGAGCTTTTATAAATAAGTTCATATTACGCTACGAAATACTATTGACTACTCTTGATATTCTATATGATTAACTCGTTTCATTTGACTATTTTGAAGGAAATGGCACCAACTACTCGACACACCTTGAATATGAGTGAAGACGAATTTCGTGCCTTTCTTGCTTCAAACATAGCCGAAGTACAGGCTGCGCTACATACCAACAATAACCTTGGATCTAGCAGTACATGAAATCGTGTAGGATGCACCTACAAAGAATTCACTGCCTGCAAACCTTTGAAATTTGATGGAACCGAAGGACCAATCGAATTGAAATGGTGGACCGAGAAGGTCGAATCGGTGTTTGCTATAAGTAAGTGTACTGAAGAGGACAAAGTGAAGTACGCTACGCATACCTTCACAGGTTTTGCGTTAACATGGTGGAATACCTATCTAGAGCAAGTGGGACAAGATGATGCTTACGAACTACCGTGTTCAGCATTCAAGCACTTGATGAACGAGAAGTACCGTCCAAGAACCGAGGTCAATAAGCTCAAGACAGAACTTAGAGGGTTACGAACCCAAGGATTTGATATTATCACGTACGAAAGACGATTCACAGAATTATGCCTATTGTGTCCGGGAGCGTTCGAAGATGAGGAAGAGAAGATCGACGCGTTTGTGAAAGGATTACCGGAAAGAATCCAAGAAGATATAAGTTCACACAAGCTCGCCTCCATACAACAGGCATGTAGAATGGCTCACAAACTAGTGAACCAGATTGAGGAAAGAATTAAAGAACAGACGGCTGAAGAGGCCAATGTGAAGCAAGTCAAAAGAAAGTGGGAGAAAAACGGTGATAAGAATCACCAATACAACAACAACAGCAATTACAACAATAATCGCAACAACTATCCCAACAATTGCAACATCAATCGCAACTACAACAAACGGCCCAACAACAATAACAACAATAACAACAGCAACTACAACAATCATCTCAACAACAATAACAACCGCAACAACAACAACAATCAGAAGCAGCTATGCCAAAGGTGTGAAAAGTATCACTCGGGGTTCTGCACCACATTTTGCAACAAGTGTAAAAGAAATGGTCATAGCGCGGTGAAATGTGAGGTCTACGGACCAGGGGTTAACAGAACGAAAGGAACAAATGGTGTCGGAACGAGTAATGGCGGAGCAAGTAGTGTCGGAACAAGTTATGCCAATGTAGTTTGTTATAAATGTGGAAAACCGGGCCACATTATTAGAAATTTCCCGAACCAGGAGAACCCGAATGGACAAGGCCGCGGAAGAGTTTTCAATATTAATGCAGCAGAGGCACAGGAAGACCCGGAGATTGTTACGGGTACGTTTCTTATTGACAATAAATCTGCTTACGTTTTATTTGATTCGGGTGCGGATAGAAGCTACATGAGTAGAGATTTTAGTGCTAAATTAAGTTGTCCATTGATACCGTTGGATAGTAAATTTTTACTCGAATTAGCAAACGGTAAATTAATTTCAGCAGATAATATATGCCGGAATCGAGAAATTAAACTGAGTAGCGAAATATTTAAGATTGATTTGATACCAGTAGAGTTAGGGAGTTTTGATGTAATAGTTGGCATGGACTGGCTGAAGAAGATGAAAGCAGAGATTGTATGTTACAAAAATGCAATTCGCATTGTACGAGAAGAAGGAGAACCCTTAATGGTGTACGGAGAAAAGGGCAACACGAAGCTACATCTTATTAGTAATTTGAAGGCACAAAAACTAATAAGAAAAGGTTGCTATGCTGTTCTAGCACATGTCGAGAAAGTACAAACTGAAGAAAAGAGCATCAATGATGTTTTTGTCGCAAAAGAATTTCCCGATGTATTTCCGAAAGAATTACCGTGACTACCTCCACATCGATCTGTTGAATTTCAAATAGATCTTGTACCAGGAGCTGCACCAATAGCTCGTGCTCCTTACAGACTCGCACATGTCGAGAAAGTACAAATCTATACCTTTTATGTTTAGTTTCATAAAGTCAAGTTCAATATGAAACCGTGGCCGCTTAAATCACTCAAAACGGATTAGAAACGAAGAAATGGCGAGCAAAACAAAATTGGTAAAAACTACTCATTTTAGCTACGTGAAAATTGGTAACAAATCTATTCCAACCATAACTTAATCAACTTGTATTGTATATTATGTAATCTTGAGATACCATAGACACGTATACAATGTTTCGACCTATCATGTCGACACATCTATATATATTTTGGAACAACCATAGACACTCTATATGTGAATGTTGGAGTTAGCTATACAGGGTTGAGGTTGATTCCAAAATATATATAGTTTGAGTTGTGATCAATACTGAGATATGTATACACTGGGTCGTGGATTGATTCAAGATAATATATATCGATTTATTTCTGTACATCTAACTGTGGACAACTAGTTGTAGCTTACTAACGAGGACATCTGACTTAATAAACTTAAAACATCAAAATGTATTAAAAGTGTTGTAAATATATTTTGAACATACTTTGATATATATGTACATATTTGTTATAGGTTTGTGAATCGACCAGTGGCCAAGTCTTACTTCCCGACTAAGTAAAAATCTGTGAAAGTGAGTTATAGTCACACTTTTAAAATCTAATATTTTTGGGATGAGAATACATGCAGGTTTTATAAATGATTTACAAAATAGACACAAGTACGTGAAACTACATTCTATGGCTGAATTATCGAAATCGAATATGCCCCTTTTATAAAGTCTGGTAATCTAAGAATTAGGGAACAGACACCCTAATTGACGCGAATCCTAAAGATAGATCTATTGGGCCTAACAAACCCCATCCAAAGTACCGGATGTTTTAGTACTTCGAAATTTATATCATATCCGAAGGGTGTCCCGGAATGATGGGGATATTCTTATATATGCATCTTGTTAATGTCGGTTACCAGGTGATCACCATATGAATGATTTTTATCTCTATGTATGGGATGTGTATTGAAATATGAAATCTTGTGGTCTATTATTATGATTTGATAATATATAGGTTAAACCTATAACTCACCAACATTTTTTTTGACGTTTTAAGCATGTTTATTCTCAGGTGATTATTAAGAGCTTCCGCTGTCGCATACTTAAATAAGGACGAGATTTGGAGTCCATGCTTGTATGATATTGTGTAAAAACTGCATTCAAGAAACTTATTTCGTTGTAACATATTTGTATTGTAAACCATTATATAATGGTCGCGTGTAAACAAGATATTTTAGATTATCATTATTTGATAATTTACGTAAAGCTTTTTAAACCTTTATTGATGAAATAAAGGTTATGGTTTGTTTAAAAATGAATGCAGTCTTTGAAAAACGTCTCATATAGAGGTCAAAACCTCGCAACGAAATCAATTAATATGGAATGTTTTTAATCAATAAGAACGGGACATTTCACGGGTCTACTCCAACAACCTGAAATCCTAGAATGGAAATGGGAAAACATTACCATGGATTTCATTGCTAAGTTACCGAGAACCGCAGGTGGTTATGATATGATTTGGGTAATAGTCGATCGTCTTACTAAGTCAGCACACTTTCTGCCAATAAAAGAAGAGGATGGTATAGAGAAATTAGCATGATTATACCTGAAAGAAGTTGTTTCTAGACATGGTATACCAATCTCTATTATATCTGATCGTGATAGCAGATTTACTTCCAGATTCTGGCAGACATTACACGAAGCGTTGGGAACTCGTCTAGATTTAAGTACTGCCTATCATCCACAAACTGATGGGCAGAGTGAAAGGACAATTCAGACACTCGAAGACATGCTACGAGCATGTGTTATTGATTTTGGAAGCAGTTGGAATCGACATCTACCGTTAGCTGAGTTTTCCTACAACAACATCTATCATTCTAGTATTGAGGCGGCACCATTCGAGGCACTTTATGGTAGGAAGTGCAGGTCTCCGATTTGTTGGAGTGATGTGGGGGATAAACAGATTACAGGTCCGGAAATTATCCAAGAAACCACCGATAAAATCATTCAGATTCAGCAACGATTGAAAACAGTTCGGAGTCGACAAAAGAGCTATGCGGATGTTAGAAGAAAACCTTTAGAGTTTGAGGAAGGTGATATGGTTATGCTTAAGGCATCACCTTGGAAAGGTGTTATTCATTTTGGAAAGCGGGGGAAATTGAGCCCAAGATACATTGGGCCATTCAAGATTGAAAAACGCATTGGGCTGGTAGCCTATCGACTTGAGCTACCTCCACAATTAGAAAAGATTCACAACACCTTTCATGTTTCAAACCTGAAGAAATGCCTAGCTACCGAATATCTCATTATTCCTTTAGACGAGATTAAAATTGACGAGAAACTTAATTTCGTCGAAGAACCCTTCGAAATTATGGATCGTGAGATCAAACGACTCAAACAAAGTAAGATACCAATCGTTAAGGTTCGATGGAATGCTCATAGAGGACCTGAATTTACTTGGGAACGAGAAGACCAAATGAAGCTGAAGTACCCACATTTATTTCCCGATATCACACGTTAACTAGGTACTATTCTAAATTTCGGGATGAAATTTAATTTAACGAGTGTGTAATGTAACGACCCGGATTTTTCCGCTAAAATATAGAAGATTAATATTTACATAATTAATGTTTCCAACATGTTAAGCAATCAAACTCATTAAGACTTGGTTATTTGAAATGAATTTTATACAAATGTTTGGCCACAAAGTCTGTCTGACGATTCACGAACGTCATAACTCGAAATAATTATATAATGATGTATATATGGATATATATATACTTATGATTTGATAAAATGATATTTAAGTATCTCATTACATATAATAACAATTGGTTATATACATAAAATGAGATTACTAACTTAAGGACTTCAAGACTATATACATATATATAACGATTAACGTTGTAATAACTTCTAAATTAAAATGTATGTATATGTATTGTATTAATATGTATTAATACACTTTTGAAGGACTTAAACATATATACTAACATACTTATACTCAACAAAGATAGCTATACTCATATTCTCATTCAATTCCATCAAGAATTCTACTCGTATTTATTCGATATTCATACCCGTATCATACACAACTTCTAAAGGTATTTACTATGGGTATATACACATCAAAGTCAACCTTTTTAACAGATTTAGATCTGCCCTAGATGAGAGGGAACTTAAATTGGAAGTTAGCATACATTATTACACAAAATAACAAATTGGAAATTTGTTTTTGTCTCCCCCATGTCTCATGCCAAAATGGAGGATAAATACACATCCATTTGATTCAAGATTACTACATCATTTACTCTCTACACACACATACTCAAACACTCTCATAACCTTCATCATATTCAGCAACCTTTGGGTCATAAGCTAAGCCTTAAACACCATAAGAAAACTCTTTCAAGAACATATCAAAATAACCACCCATTTGAAGAAGATTACTTCCAACCTTTTTAATCCAACTCAAAAACTCTTTAGGATCAAGAATTCCACTTTCATTCCAGTAGTATTTTATCTTATAATCAAGGTAATAATCATATATAAGTTTTGGTTCAATTTATATAACTATAACTATCTTAAAATCAAGATAGAATTCTTATTCGAACTTTTGTTCATTTCATGATTTTACTTCAAGAATTCCAAGCCATCAAGGATATCTTTGAACTCAAGATATTCTCCATATTTCTCCAGAAACTTTATTCATTTGATTTGAGGTAGTAACCTTATTCATAATCTTATTCGATTCATATTCATATAGCTATCTTATTTTGAGTTTATAACTAATAACAACAAGAACATAGTTTAGATTATTTCTAAATTTGTTTACAAATAAACTTAATCCTTCTAACTTGACTTTTAAAATACTTCACCACATGTATTATGACAGTATGTCAAGCTAACATAAGGATATAAAACTTGTAAACACGAAGAACACCTTAAAATCGAATATACGCCATCTTAGTCGAACGGGGGCTGTTTTGGGTTTAATTTTAAAAACCTATCTGAAACTTTGAATTAAAAGATTTCCTTTGGTGAAAAATCTTTTTTTATATGGATATGAAATATATCCAAAATCCATGGTTAAACTCTAAGTGGAAGTATGTTTTTCAAAAGGGTCATCAAGATGTTGTTCTTACGACGGATATGACTATCTTCTCTTATTTGACACCTAAGCTGTATTTTTGACTATAAACCTATACTTTTTCTGTTAAGAGTAATAATGTTGAGTTCGATACGAAACCATGGCAACTCGAATAACTCAAAACGGATTTGTAACGAAGAAATTATGGGTAAAACAAAATTGGATATTTTTCTTAATTTTTAGCTACGGACATGATTTATAAAAATGAATGCTAACCTTACCCTAGATAACTTACCTTGTATCCTACATGTATTTATACATGTCTTGTTCCCGAACTTATGGAAATACAATTTATAATAGTCGTGATTAAGTTCTACGACAATATATTATAGTCTTAATAAAGATCGTAAGGCACCATATATATATATGACTTGATCACCGTGGATTCGTATACAAAGTTTTGACATATCATTTTGACTTCTTTTATATATATTATTGGACCGAACTATTAGACACCATTGGCAGTAATCCCGAGTTAGCTGTGGGTCGAAGTGGATTCCAAAATATTATATACTTTGAGTTGTGATCGAGCCTGAGACATGTATACAATGGGTCGCGGATTGCTTCAAACAATATACATATTATGTGTCTTATTATATTAAGACAATATATTATAGTGTTAGTGAATTATAACACAATATACGCATTTATATTTATATATATATTTATACTGTTGGACTATTGGACTACGAACGTTGGACTACTAACAATGGACAATTAAAATTATCACAAGTATCATAAGTATGGAATATTAATTATATATATATATATATATATATATATATATATATATATATATATATATATATATATATATATATATATATATATATACATATATATATATATATATATATATATATATATATATATATATATATATATATATATCTTGACACAAGAATATTATTATTAGGTTCGTGAATTTGTCAAAAGGCCAAGTCTTATCACCATCTATTCGGAAATCATCACAAGTGAGTTATAGTCCCATTTTTACTATCTAAATTATTTTGGGATGAGAATACATGCAAAATTTATAAATGTTTTACAAAATAAGCACAAGTTCATGAAACTACATTTTACGATTATTTTGTTATACCAGATATCTGTACTTATTATTATTATGCTTGGTAACCTAAGAATTAGTGAAAAACACTAATTGGCTCAAATCCTAAAGGTAGATCTACGGGCACCAACCACCCCCATTTTCGAATAGTGGAAATGCTTTAGTACTTCGAAGGGTTCTTGTCATACATTTGAATAGTGGAATGTATGATGCCAGATATCTTAAGCGCTCTATGTTAATGTCGGTTACCAGGCGACTCATCGTATGAATGATTTTTGCAGTTGTAATGATCCTGCGCATTTAATTAAATGAAATCTTGTGGCTTATTAAATGTTATGATTATTATATAAAAATTAAACCTATGACTCACCAACATTTTTGTTGACGTTTTAAGCATGTTTATTCTCAGGTGAATATTAAAAATGCTTCCGCTGTCGTATGCCAACCCAAGGTCAAGATTTGGAGTGGGCATAATTGTTTATATTGTTTAAACTTGCATTCGGAGTATTTGTTGTAATATATTTGATCATATTGTAATGGGTTGTGTAAAAACTTATTTATTTGAGGAGATTGTCTTTGATAGAGAATCTAAATTATGTCATTAAGACCTTTATTCAATAATAAAGGTTATGGTTGTTTTTTTTAAAACGAATGCAAGATTTGAAAAACGTCTCATATAGAGGTCAAAATCTCGCAAAGAAACCAATTAATATGAAACGTTTATAATTAATATGAACGGGGCATTTCATTTGACTACTATAAATTGAAAAAGTGTGACGACCCGGAAATTTCGGACCAAATTTAAACTTAATCTCTGTATGATTTCGACACGATAAACAAAGTCTGTAAAGTTGAGTCTCAAAAAGTTTGAACTATTTTCATATATTCATGTGTCCTTCGACTATCCCCGATGATTCACGAACCATTGCTTGTAAATATGTGGATATATAAAAATATGTGTATATATAAATATATGTATAATATATATAATAACATGAACATTAATAAACTATTATATACATTTATTGTTATAAATAAATATGTACAATAAAATACATTGTAATAAAAACTATTATTTAATATGTATATTTCTTGTATAAATATATTGTTATATTTAATTTAATTATTTAATATATATTTATTTGCGTAGTAAATTTTGTTATATAAAACTGTTTATATATATATACATAGTGTATATTAAATATAATTAATTTTGAGCTTAAATGGTAAATGTCTGTAACTTTTGGTTGATGGTTAATTACTTTTAAAATAGGTCTAATATATATATATATATATATATATATATATATATATATATATATATATATATATATATATATATATATATATATATATATATATATATATATATATATATATATATATATATATATATATATATATATATATATGAAGTTTTAAAATAAAAGTTGTTCCAAAATTTGATTAAAAAGATAGTAGTTTAAATAAATATTTTTTTTACCTTTTCAATCTAAGTTTTTGTACTCCGTACATATAAATTGGAACAGAAAATAAATAATTATCGAATCTTTTTGATCAGGTTTCAAACAGGTAATGACCAGAATAAATAAATGGTCTTAATTTAAACATTTGGGATTTTTAGGAACAATTTTATACGTTAACTGTTTAGCAATAGACGCGATAGTACTATGAGGGAAATAAGTGTCGGCAGAGAACTCTCCTGTGATTTAATTATTAACTAAATATGGTCACTGTTTCCTTTTCTTATTTATCCCACTCTTTATATATACAAGGGCATACATAGATATATAGGATATATATCATATACATACACGAACCAAGTACACGTCTCCTTCACCTTGGCACCACCGGCCGCCACCTCTATCCGATACCACCACCACTCGCCACCAAGATCCTTCACCGGAGCATCTACGGCCACCATAACCGTACACCATGGATCACCATTCAACATCACCTTCAACCGTCACTCTCTCTTCTCCCTCTCTCTTTCTTCTTCGTGACACCATCATTTCACCACCAATATTCATTTATGATTCTGTCCGTGAACCATCATCACCGTCTTACAGTCGTCACCCAAAACTGCCATACACCTCCACTATTCATCATCACTTTCGTAATCCGTCACCACCTTCTTTAATTGTAAACCACCACCGAGAACAATCACCATGAACAACCACGGTCTCTCTCTTCCATTCATAACTCGAGTTATATTTTGTTTTCTGTTTCAAGTCGCTAGCTAAGAACCTCACAACCAAACCACCACTGCTGCAGTTTTTATCTCGTGTTTCTGTTTCTGGGTATTGACCAAGAACTAACCCAAACATCTTTTAACATTACCAATCGACTGATACATGTTTCGGCCCAAACACGCCACCTTTAAATAAACCATCACCACTTTAACACATGATCAAACCATCTATGTTTTCATTCTTTCTGGCTCAAGCAAACCACCATCGATCTTTACTTTTGACTTCTGTTTCCATATAGTTTCAAACCCAAAAACCGAAGACATCATAAGGCTACAGTTATGCATCTGTTTTTCTGTCGAATCCCAAACAAAAATTAAAAGCATCTGTCCAGTTATCATCTCTATATCACAGCTGCATCTATACTTTTGTTGTTTAATTATCGTTTCTTTCTTGCCTTTTATTCGAACAACCCAAACAACATAACAAACATCATCTTCGATTGACTGCTACTGCAGCTTGCGTTTCTGATTCTAGCAGCAACTGCTATATTCCTCTGTTGATAATCGCTAGTCAACGGACACCAAACCCAGAGACTATAAACCCTAATTAGTGCTATTGTTGTTGTGAGAACGAAGATGATAACGAATGTCGTGATCGATTTTTACACTGCTATATTTTTTTTTCTGTTGTTGTATAAAGAAAAAGAGAGAAGATAATCGATACCTGGTGGCGGCTGCTAGTTTTTTTATTTGTTGTGAGTCAGACGAAACCACGTATACGCACCCATATCTTTTATTCGTTAATGGATTTTTTATTTTATTTAAGGGACTACAAAGGTTTTGTATTTGGGCCGAGATTCAAGTGCTGTTGGGCCGAGATAATATATCATTTTTTTTTCTGGACCGAGAACTGTGAGGGCTTGTTGGGCTGAGCTAGGTAATAAGGAGTAATTGCTTGGTCTATCAAATTTTGAAGAAGAGGAAAAAAACGAGTTAGATATATGGTTTATATATTTAATTCCGTATGATAAATTAGAATGAAACAGAGAGTTCAATGGTTAAAGGGTGAGGTTGTTTAGCTTATTCCTTTAAAGGTAGCATTCTAATCATTATTATTATTATTATTATTATTATTATTATTATTATTATTATTATTATTATTATTATTATTATTATTATTATTATTATTATTATTATTATTATTATTATTATTATTATTATTATTATTATTATTGTTATTGTTATTATTATTATTTTCGTTATTAGTATTATTATTAGTGCAAGTATTATCATTATTATTAATATCATTAACATTATTATTATTAAAAATATTATTATTATTATTAACATATAACATTTTTATTATTAGTATTATAATTATTATTAGTATTATAAGTATTTTCATTGTTATTAACATTATTATTATTTTTAAACTATCTTTATTATTATTCTTATCATTATCATCATTATCATTATTAATATGATTATCATCATTATTACAAGTAATACAAATCTTTATTATTATAATTATTATTATTTTACCAAATAAATATTAATTATTATATTAAATAATATGTATTATATTTATATCAATTATCAATAATTAGTTAATTAAAATAATATGTATTATATTATATTTATATCAATTATCAATAATTAGTTAATTAAAATAATTTAATTAGTATTTGAAATATTAATGTTAACAACTTACTTTTAAAAGTTAAACATAAATATTAATTATTCATTAATAAGATAGAAAATGAAGATATAAAGTATATTAGTAATATTAATTTGTTCGATGTCAATTATATGTGTTAATATATATATATATATATATATATATATATATATATATAAATGATATAAGTTCGAGAATCCGAGGCCAACCCTGCATTGTTCAATGTCGTCATATGTATTTTTACTACAAAATACAGTATTGTGAGTTTCATTTGCTCCCTTTTTAAATGCTTTTGCAATATATATTTTTGGGACTGAGAATACATGCGCTGCTTTTATAAATGCTTTACGAAATAGACACAAGTAATCGAAACTACATTCTATGGTTGAATTATCGAACCGAATATGCCCCTTGTTGAACTTGGTAGCCTAAGAGTTGGTATTTATTATAATTGCCACCAATTGACGCGAATCCTAAAGATAGATCTATGGGCCTTGACAAGCCCAGTCAGATAATTTGAACTACTTTAGTACTTCGATTTATCATGTCCGATGTAAGTCCCAGAATGATGGGGATATTCTATATGCATCCTGTTAAGGTCGGTTACCAGGTGTTCAATCCATATGATTGAATTTTAATTCGCGAGTTACGTGGGACAATATATGAGATCTTGTGGTCTATTAAAATGTTGAAAATGAATGATTATGATAAACTAATGAACTCACCAACCTTTTGGTTGACACTTGAAATCATGTTTATTCTCAGGTATGAAAGAAATCTTCCGCTGTGCATGTGCTCATTTTAGAGATATTACTTGGAGTCATTCATGACATATTTCAAAAGACGTTGCATTCGAGTCGTTGAGTTCATCAAGATTATTATTAAGTCAATTATAGTTGGATATATTATGAAATGGTATGCATGCCGTCAACTTTCGATGTAATGAAAGTTTGTCTTTTAAAAACGAATGCAATGTTTGTAAAAATGTATCATATAGAGGTCAAATACCTCGCGATGTAACCAAATGTGATGTATTCGTCTAGATGGATTAGGACGGGTCGTTATAGGTGGTATCAGAGCTGGTATAACCGCGTCCATGAGTGGCGAGTTAGTGGTAAAGGAGGTTCTCACAGTGTGACCTGTGGCGTAGCATTGGCTCTTACTCCTTGCGATCCCTTACGAGGGTTGGCAGTAGCCGAGAGGCAGGCCCTAAAATCAGTATCTGAGGTACACTCAGTGGTCGCCAGATAGTTAAGGCACTGGGTGAGACGGTGGTTGTCCCCACTGTATTGATAGGTGGTATCAGAGCGGTGGTCTTAGCAAACCAGATCTTGCATTAGTGTGTCTAACTAGTAGTTGTTAGGATGCATTAATGAGTCTGGACTTCGACCGTGTCTGCATGTGAAAAGTTTTGCTTATCATTTCTAGTCAGAAATCACCTGCTTATCATCCTTAGGAAATTACCTACTTATCATTCTTAGTCTAGACACATCTTACTGCATTGATTGCATGAATAGTGGATGGACAAATTCATATCTTAGCGTATCTGCTAATCCATATCTTAGCGTATCTGTTACTGTGGAGTTTATCTGACACGTTTCCTTAATTCCCTTTTTAATTTACGGGATCTTCTGTACTATAGACAGGTATTCTATGTAATTAGAATATCATCCGATATCCGAAAACCATCTCATATCAAAAACCCTTTATCTAACCGTACCTGATGGAACTCACAACTAGTTCAAATCCCTCGAATTCTAACAGCTATCCTGATATGGAGTTTCACCTAAGCTCCGAAAGCAGTGTCACCCGAAAGAATCAACCAATCAGCCATCCTCAATTCATCTGATGAGTTCGTAGTCTACTAAATCATTGGAGACAAGAAGAAGGCAATCCCTTCCATCCACCTTATTGCCCTCTTAGAGATGAACCTGAAGCACTTACCGACGAAACTGTTCGTAATACCATTTTCTCTCATTTTCAGAGTATCTCGTCACGACTATATATTATCTCAAATTTAAAATCTTATTCATCCTCTTGTTCCAACCGCCAATCATCCCGGAGTAATTGAAGAAGTCAACCAACTTCGCACTCGAGTAGTGGCTTTGGAGAATATGGTGCAAAATTTACCAGCTTCAGCAACATCATCGGCACCAACAGTACCATCAACAATCCATGCCTCAACATCTCATTCTGTACCTCGAGTATAATCATCATTTTACGTATCGTTTTACATCATTTATCTTCGTTCTACATGGCGATTATGTAATCTCTAATGTTTTAGAGATTATGTAGTCTAGTTCTAACGGTAAATCAAATGAGTTTTATATTATATTTACTCATTAAATCCATGATTACATCTGAAGAAAATATATATGTATATATGTTTTCATAAAGATTGTAATTAAAAATTCTTTTGTACAAACTGTTAATGGTGAAAATATTTTAACGGGTAGGTAATACCCGAGGAATATTTAGAATTCACTTTAATAAGTTACAATGTATATTCTTCAAATCTGATTCAACAGTCATTTACTATCCTACTTACATCCACAGATATACGAATCCGTTCACCATAGAATAACCATTTTCATTCAATTTCTTATCCGGATTTTGACTTATCAGAATCCAACAAGTGGCATAATGAAGAAAACATTGGACAAAAATAAAATTTGTTAGAAACAAACAAATTAACTATGAGAAATTTGGTTAAGAATCCACGCTAACAAAATCCTAGCCAACTGTTCCTAGCTAACTGTTGATTCCATATTACATTTATTTATCGCAATTTATTATCGCAATTTTAATTCTCGCAATTTTATTTATCGTCATTTAATTTCTGTATTTATTTTACGCACTTTAAATATCGGGACACGTATACAAGGTTTTGACATATCATATCTGTTGGGAATTAACAAGTTTGATAAGTCTTAAAACCTTTTAAGAATCATTATAAACGGAAGCGTGTAATTATCAAATTTTACTTGTCATCTTTAAACCAATTTAAAGCTAAATCCCATGGATCAAGTTGTGAACATTATGCTTACATATTAACAAGAGAAGGAAAGATGTTATACCTCCTCAAACTAAGGTTTGAGGGCTGCTATAAATGGGCAGAAAGTTTGGTGATTAAGATGATGAAATGAGCTCCAACTTGAACCTTCAAGTGTCTTAAACTTCGACCCTTTGATGCACCAACAATACCTTTAAGTTTGCTAATGTTTAGAACCCTTAAACACTTCAAACACAAGCTTGAAAGCCTCTTGAATGTTGCTGAAAATTCAGCAGCAGTAAGCTTCAAAGATGATGCTAAATGGAGCCTCAAAACAATGAGACCTCAAGAGATAATACCCCAAACTATGTACCAACACCTAGTGCTTGGTTAGGATTTGATAACACTTGAATATAAGCTTCAAAACAAGCTCAAGAACACTCTTGTTTCTGCTGTGAAATTCGGCCAGCAATGGTGCAGAATATTGAGAGAGAGTTTTTGTTATTTTACTTGAAGTTGCAATGCATGTGTGTCTTGAAAATTGTCAAGCATGCTCTTAAGGAATTGTGAAGTTCAAAAGCAACAACCAAGCATGGGTGAGGTCCTTGGAAACCCCAAAAAAACGGCCTCCCATAAGGTTTATAAAACCTTATTAATTTTTTATAAAACTAGGAATTAAACCCATGCATTTTTATGTCACTTTCACATTTTTATAAATCCTTTTATAAAATACAACACAATTTAATTATTTAAACCTATAAATAATTAAATCCTTAAAATATATATAAATTATCCAAATAATTTATTTCAAGTAATAATATTTCAGAAAACCGATTTTCTGAAATCCAAGTGTCGTGTATTTATTTAACGATCCATTCGTTATGATTAAATACTTATAAGGTGTCGGTAAGCTTGTTATTGGGTATGACCCGACTTGGATCATAACACATTAGCCACATTAATTAAATATGTCTCTCGGGCATACGAAATACCTTCAATCTCCCACTTGCACGAGAAACATAAGAATTAATGCAAGTGACGGATACCACCTAACGACCGTCCATCACCCCCAATATGTTATGACTTTGTGCCATTCAATAACATCATCCCTTTCGAGTCCCATCTCGAATATGATTAGGTGAATCTTTCATTATATCCTTTCATCCTAGATGTCATGTCAAATCCAAGAGATACAGAGTGACCACTCTCTTATAGACTCAACTTTATCAGGCCTTAGACATCTTACTCTCAACGAATAAGAGGGACAAATTCCATCTTGACTACATACGTCCTAGATACACACTTTGTATTATACCTGAGCTCTTCCTTATGTACTACCATATTTCAGAATAGCGAAGGAAAGAGTCAAGGCATAATACTCGGTGAATATCAGGACCCAATATGTATCTCAGGTCAGAGGATACGATGATATTCGCCTTTACTCAAGATTACATGTGATCAACCACAAAGGCTCCATACAGTAAATCTTGAGCGCGGGTCTTCCAATATTTGTATCCCACAAATATCTATGAACCTTGGTTGCAACCTTGCCTCACATTCACCATTTGAATGTTAACCAATCCAATTTCATAATAGTCTAGACCTCACACTTGTTCCCACAAATGTGATCAACTACGGAATTTAGAATAATAGTTTATTCATGGATAAAATATGCAAAATTGGAACATGACTCATAATTAAATTAATACCATAATTATATTAATGAGTTTGAACTAATTCATTCCATTACAATACATAAAATAGATCAATTCCCATCACTAGAATATCGAAGCCCTAATGCACAAACATGTCCCTCATGTTTTGGCCCATGTAAAAGCTTCGTGAGTGGATCCGCAACATTTTGATCTGTGTGAACTTTGTGAATACATATCTTTCCCTTTTCAACCTCATCCCTGATGTAGTTGAATCTCCGCTCAATGTGACGAGTCTTTTGATGAGCACGAGGTTCCTTGATTTGAGCAATCGCACCCTCGTTGTCACAAAAGATCTCAAGAGGGTCCTGAATGGAAGGGACCACTCCTAAGTCGTCTATGAATTTCTTCATCCATGCAGCTTCCTGAGCTGCCAATGAGGCGGTAATGTACTCCGAATCTGTAGTGGATAACGCAACAACTTCCTGTTTTGAGCTCTTCCAAGAGACTGCACCACCATTTAACATGAAGACATAACCGGATTGTGATCGAGAGTCATCTCGATCAGTTTGGAAACTCGCGTCCACGTAACCTTTTACAGCGAGTTCCTCCTCACCAGACCCATATATTAGAAACATATCCTTAGTTCTCCTAAGGTATTTCAATATACTTTTAACAGCAATCCAATGACTGTTTCCTGGGTTGTTCTGGTATCTACTCGTCAAGCTTAGAGCGCATGACACATCCGGTCTAGTACATATCATTGCATACATGATAGACCCAATAGCAGATGCGTATGGGACTTTCTTCATTCTCTCTTGTTCATCTTTCGTGGTAGGACACTGAGATGAACTGAGAACGGTTCCTCTTTGAATAGGTACCAAACCTTTCTTAGAGTTTTCCATCTTGAACCTTTTCAAGATTTTATCAATGTATGTACTTTGACTCAAACCTATCAATCTCTTGGATCTATTCCTATAGATCCCTATCCCCAATATGTATTGTGCTTCTCCAAGATCCTTAATGGAGAAGCAACTCTTTAGCCAAGTTTTGACTTCTTGCATTGTGGTAATATCATTCCTAAATAATAATATATCATCCACATATAGCACAAGAAACATTATGGAGCTCCCACTAGCCTTCTTGTATACACAAGCTTCATCACCATTTTTAATGAAGCCAAATTTCTTTGCCTCTTCATTAAAACGATGATTCCACATTCTAGATGCTTGTTTCAATCCGTAGATTGACTTCTTTAACTTGCATACCTTCTTAGGATTTTCTGGATCAACAAAACCTTCGGGCTGTACCATATAGACATCTTCCTCAAGATATCCATTCAGGAAAGCGGTTTTGACATCCATTTGCCATATTTCATAGTCATAGTGAGCAGCAATGGCAAATAATATCCTAATAGACTTTAGCAATGCCACAGGCGAGAAAGTTTCATCATAATCAACCCCTTGAGTTTGAGTGAAACCTTTTGCTACAAGTCTAGCTTTGTATGTATCCAAGTTTCCATGTATGTCGGTTTTCATTTTGAAAAGCCATTTGCAATCAACTAGCTTGGAGCTAGGAGGTTGCAAAACAAGTTCCCAAACTTGATTTTCATACATGGATTGCATCTCGGCGTTCATGGCTTCCTGCCATTTATCTTTATCAATCCTTGATAAAGCATCTTCGTAGTTTGTCGGTTCATCCAAATCAACCGTATAGCAACCATCCACGAGAAACCCATATCTCTCGGGAGGATTACTAATCCTACTAGATCTTCGAACGTCTTGTGTACCTTGATCATCCACTTGATCATTTTCAACATCCTCATGTTGAGTACTAGTGCCAACCAATTGTGTATGATCGGTTTGATCTTGTACCTCTACAAGATCTATCTTCCTTTCACCATCACCTTCCATAAGGAACTTGGTTTCAAGGAATTCCGCTTTCCGAGCAATAAATACCGTTTGCTCGGATGGATCATAGAAGTAATACCCCATGTCATCTTTGGGATATCCTATGAAGATACACTTTGTGGATCGAGCATGTAGCTTATTAGCTACATATTGCTTAGGATAAGCTTCACATCCCCATACTTTCAAGTATGAAAGAGAAGGAGGTTTTCCAAACCACATCTCATGAGGAGTTCGTTCCACTTTCTTGGTTGGGGCCATATTTAAAATACGAACCGCGGAGCTTAGACAATAACCCCAAAATGATAGAGGTAACGAGCTTCTTGCCATCATAGATCGAACCATATCCATTAGGGTTCGGTTCCTCCTTTCGGAAACTCCATTAAGTTGGGGTGTTCCGGGTGGAGTAAGTTGTGAGATGATCCCACAACTCCTAAGATGATCTTGGAAAGCATCGCTTAGGTATTCACCTCCTCTATCGGTACGAAGTACCTTAATTGTCTTATTGAGTTGATTTTGTACTTCGTTTTGATATTCTTTGAATGCTTCAAACGTTTCGTCCTTGTGTCTTAATAAGTAGACATATCCGAAACGACTAAAGTCATCAATGAAAGTAACAAAGTATCTTTCACCATTCCTAGTCATGGGCTTAAAGGGTCCACACACATCCGAATGTATTAATCCCAATAAGTCTTTAGCCCTTTCATAGGTCCCTTTGAAAGGTGCTTTAGTCATCTTTCCTTGTAAACAAGATTCACATACATCAAACGAATCCATTTCAGTTGATTTCAAAAGTCCATTCTTTTGAAGTGTATGCATTCGGTTCTTGTTTATATGGCCAAGGCGACAATGCCATAAATAGGAATCACTCAAATCCCTTTTGAGTTTCTTGGTGCTTGTATGGTATATAGAGCTCGATGATGCGTCATCATGAACCAATTCATAAATTCCATTTGAAGGCGAAGCCTTGAAATAGAATACATTGTCTTTAGAAACATGAATATCATCATTAATAAAATTAACAACGTAACCACATTGTTTTAAGCGAGAAATAGAAATAATGTTTCTACACAAATCCGGAGTATACAAAACATTTTCTAAAATAAGTTCCAATCCGCTTGGAAACTTCAAAATAAAATCTCCTTGAGCTTTAACATGCACCTTTGCACCATTGCCCATATAGAGACTTGATGTTCCCACCTTATGATCACTTCTTTTGAACCCCTGCAAAGAATTGCAAATATGAGTTCCACATCCCGTGTCTAATACCCATGTATTAGAAGAAGTAATACTAAGCTCTATATATACCATATATATATTACCTGAGGTTTGCCCTGCATCCCTCTTGTCCTTCAACTCCTTAAGATAGACCGGACAGTTTCGTTTCCAATGACCCATCTCACCGCAACCGAAACATGGGTCTTCTTTGGGGTTTGCCTTCTCGGTTACCTTTTGCTTCTTAGCCTTGTTGATGGTTGGGGTAACCATATTCCCTTTCCCTTTGCCTTGATGGGCGGGTCCTTTTCTCTTGGCCACCTTTGGCTTAGAGGTGTTACCTTTGGATCCACCTTGATCGATTGCTAACACGGATAAAGCCCTTTTACCCATGCTAGTTTCCGCCGTTCTAAGCATACCGTGAAGCTCACCTATGCTCTTATCCATCCCATTCATATTGTAATTAATTACAAATTGATCAAACCTTTTTGATAGGGAGTTAAGGATAAGATCGGTGGCTAACTCATTTGATATGTTTAGGTTAAGGCGGTTAGCACGATCAATAAGGCTCTTCATCTTAAGCACATAAGATGAAACCGATTGGGTATCGTCCATACGACAAGCATGTAGCGCCCGAACGGTCTCGAAACGCTCGACACGCGCTTGTTGGAGGAACATCTCCTTTAATTGCGTTATCATGTCGTATGCACTATGATGCTCGAAATCCTTTTGGAGTTCGGGTATCATAGTCCCAAGCATTAAGCATGAGACTTGAAGGGAGTCGTGGCAATACTTATCGTAAGAGGCCATTGCTTCCACATCATTCTCATCCGGTTGATCGGGAATGGGGTCCTCAAGTACATACGATTTATCCTCTTATTTGAGGACAATCCGAAGATTGCGGAACCAATCCATAAAGTTGGTATGGTTGAGTTTGTCTTTCTCTAAGAGAGACCTTAATGATAGGTTGTTTAGGTTCATTGGTGCGTTTGCGATGTTGTTGTTGTTATTGGCGGCCATCTATAAAATTTAACAAAGTTCGTTTAAGTATCAATTTCAATTCAATATTCAATACCCTTTAAATCCAATTGATATATTAAATTCTAGAATCCAACAGTAAACCAAATTCCGGTTAGGTGACCTTTATCCCGTAATTTGATTTAGCTAGGTAGTCTTATATGACAATTGCAATCCATTTGCAACTTCTAGAGTATGGGATCATGCAATCCTTTTGCATGGCATATTATCCCATCAACGCCTATTTGTTCCTCATGCTTCGGTGACCCTAAGTTCATGATTCCCAAATCAAGTCGTCCTACTTGTGTAAACATGTGAATTTAACATACAAATGGTTAGGTGACCTTTATCCCACAAGCATGTCAAATTCACATTAACCACATTAGTTTGTTCATGACGGTTAGGTGACCTTTATCCCATCATGAGTTCCCTAATATGTTCAAGTGTCACACAAAAGGATGGCGTTAAACTTGTTGCCTTGTTTGTAAAAAAGGGATTTTAAGTTTTCGTTAATTCTAGTTTGAGAAAACTTGTATGCCATACACCAACATGCATTTAGTTTATGGTACTTATGAAAAACCAATTTCATACCTTGTAATTGAGCCAATTACTTGATATAAACCATTTTATATGTGTTATCCTTTTCTTGTTCTTAATAACCATTTATTAAGTTCTTTAGTTGCCTTTTCAATTTAACCATTTAAATTTCCGTTTTGCATGCACTTAATGCGTCTAATTTAACCAATTAAATTGTCGTTTTGTTTGTTGTTAACTTGTGTGATAAATTTGTTGCAATTAAACATACAATCCATAAACATACAAACAACCACACATGCAAAATAAGTATGTTCACAATCTAGCCATTTTGGTGGACATTTGTTTAGCCGAAAACAAATGTCACCGGGTTAAGGGGTAATAATACAAAGTAGGAGATTACAATCTCCCACTTAACCTTGCATCCATATGCTCCTTGTGTTCTTCAAGTCTTCATCATCTTGTATCTTCATTTTTACAAAATATGTATCCTAATACATTTTATCTAGAAAATGAAAATACAACCTAATCTATTTTACATACCAAATATAAAATAAATTACATAGCCTTATGAATGAATTATTACATGCCAAATGAATAATATTACAAGCCATATGAATGAATAATATTACAAACCATATGAATCATACAATTCATTCAAACATTCAACCAAACACAAGGTTAAGGCATAGATTGTGAACTTCAACATGCAACCAAGTATGACCAAATTAGAGAGTCCAAAACCCACTTTTGAAGCCCTCTTGAATTCGGCCATTTCCTAATACCCACCCAAACCCATTTGTTTTTGCAATCTACATTCATGCATGTTAGTAGATTGCAAATATAGTGGATTTTAAACAACAATTCGAAGCATATTTCAACAACTTTGGCTCTAGATACCATTGTTGGGAATTAACAAGTTTGATAAGTCTTAAAACCTTTTAAGAATCATTATAAACGGAAGCGTGTAATTATCAAATTTTACTTGTCATCTTTAAACCAATTTAAAGCTAAATCCCATGGATCAAGTTGTGAACATTATGCTTACATATTAACAAGAGAAGGAAAGATGTTATACCTCCTCAAACTAAGGTTTGAGGGCTGCTATAAATGGGCAGAAAGTTTGGTGATTAAGATGATGAAATGAGCTCCAACTTGAACCTTCAAGTGTCTTAAACTTCGACCCTTTGATGCACCAACAATACCTTTAAGTTTGCTAATGTTTAGAACCCTTAAACACTTCAAACACAAGCTTGAAAGCCTCTTGAATGTTGCTGAAAATTCAGCAGCAGTAAGCTTCAAAGATGATGCTAAATGGAGCCTCAAAACAATGAGACCTCAAGAGATAATACCCCAAACTATGTACCAACACCTAGTGCTTGGTTAGGATTTGATAACACTTGAATATAAGCTTCAAAACAAGCTCAAGAACACTCTTGTTTCTGCTGTGAAATTCGGCCAGCAATGGTGCAGAATATTGAGAGAGAGTTTTTGTTATTTTACTTGAAGTTGCAATGCATGTGTGTCTTGAAAATTGTCAAGCATGCTCTTAAGGAATTGTGAAGTTCAAAAGCAACAACCAAGCATGGGTGAGGTCCTTGGAAACCCCAAAAAAACGGCCTCCCATAAGGTTTATAAAACCTTATTAATTTTTTATAAAACTAGGAATTAAACCCATGCATTTTTATGTCACTTTCACATTTTTATAAATCCTTTTATAAAATACAACACAATTTAATTATTTAAACCTATAAATAATTAAATCCTTAAAATATATATAAATTATCCAAATAATTTATTTCAAGTAATAATATTTCAGAAAACCGATTTTCTGAAATCCAAGTGTCGTGTATTTATTTAACGATCCATTCGTTATGATTAAATACTTATAAGGTGTCGGTAAGCTTGTTATTGGGTATGACCCGACTTGGATCATAACACATTAGCCACATTAATTAAATATGTCTCTCGGGCATACGAAATACCTTCAATATCGACGCATCTATATATATTATTTGAAATAACCATAGACACTCTATATGCAGTAATGCTTGAGTTAGCTATACAGGGTTGAGGTTGATTCTTAAATAATATATATACTTTGATTTGTGATCGAGTCTGAGACATGTATACGGGTCACGATACGTATTAACTAATTCGAATATTATATATTAAACTATATATGAATTATTGGATTACTAATTGTGAACTGCTAACTGTGGACTGCCAACATTGGAAAATTAAAATGAATTAAAATATTGATTATAACATATGAAACTAAACAATTCTTCAAGTTGCCACTTGATTTCATCTTAAACCTCATTTGTATCTTGACGATTACAATCTACGTTCAAACCTTTCATGATTCTTGAAAACACCTCAATCGAGAGGATGAACCAACCGCACTTCATATATGGAAGAAAAGATTGATGCATATAGTTATGCACCTGAAAACACTCAGAACCTGAGTAAACGTTTAACACGTATCTGTGCTAACTTCTTCGGCGTTGTTATTACCGAAAATAACTTTTCAATCCCTTTCTAAAGTAACCAATTTTGTTACAGCTTCAGCAAATCAACTTCGACTTTCAGTAGGACTAGCCTTACTATAACCTTGATATATATGCGTGCTCTTTTATTGTTACCGGGAAACCTTTTCTATTTCACCATATTACCATCAGTGTTTAATTATCTAAAAACACAATTCTCTTGAAACCACCTCGGATTGATAACCGATGATTCAGATATGGTGGCATTAAATGCAGAGGAAACTGCAAAATCATAGATGGTCTAAACGGCCAAAAGTTTGATAATAAAGAATGGAATGTTGGGAACGCTCGATAGAAAATTTACTACTAAAAAACAGATTGAGCTAACCATGAAGGAGACTAAGGACAAATACAAGGACCAAACCCTATATTCAAAGAATCCAGGTAATTCTGGACCCGATGAAATCTTTAGAGAATATCCTGCTCTGAAATCATGTTAGAATCTTGCGGAAAATTTTTCCTTATCAACTTTCGAACTTAGAAATTCCAAAATATCATCATAAATATCTTCGATACTTCTGAAGATATTTTCATAAATATTCTTGTCTGAAATTATATACCTCTTCGTGCTATCTGTAATACATTATATTGGAAATTTCTGTAAAATCTAAGTATAAACTATGAATGAATTTTGAAGTAGTGTTGGGAAATGAAGCATGAGTTAGTATAATATAATGACACTTGATCAACGTGATTATATTACAGTAAGTCATGCTGAGTTTCTAATGGAACGTGATGATTCACAGATCATAACGTCATCATGTGCCATGTTATACGACTCTTACATTCTATCTAACCTATAAACATATCAAGAACATATTTCTTGATAATCCTATATTTTCTCTTGAATTCTGGTACTTTGATAAGACAGATTGTGCTATTACTATTTCTTTCTTAGAACATTAACTATGTTCATTTAAAATCCATACCTACAAATTCTGGACCATTATTCAATTGACTTGAAGTCGGGAAGAGGAGACAAAAGTATGGAACTCCGAAATATAAAAGGAAATATAAAGCCCAATCACAACACATAAATTACAAACCGTGTATATCAATGTTTATCGCAACATAAAGACACGGAAAAATTAAAAATACTATAACCCCAAGGGCGAAGTAGAAGAAAATAGATTCCTCCGGTGGTAGTTGGAAAAGGAGAATGATTATTGAGATAGTAAGAATAAGGACAAGAATCAGAACTGGATTAAGCATTTTCACAATTTTTTGAATTTGGAAATTGAGTATAGGAATGGTAAAAGTAATGGAACAGAAGAAGTTAATTTATATTGAAATATCTGATAAAGAAATCAAGACAGATCTCCGCATTTAATTAGAGAAATTCTAATTTCCTGAATTACTGAAGAATCAAATCTTATAGAGATTCGAAGATTATCTTTAAATCACTGAAATTTCGGAAATCAATCATGTCTACGTCAAAAGATATGACAAGACTTTATTTTTCTCATTTCGTTCTTTTGTGATAGCTTCACCTATACTCATCGCGTAACCGAATTGTTTTATTCATATTCCTCAACAGTGATAAAACTCTATTTATCAACTAAAATTCGTCATGAAAACATTTTTTTTGTTAGCCATGACGACCTCGATCAAATTTCAGGACGAAATTTCTTTAACGGGTAGGTACTGTGATGACCCGGAAATTTCCGACCAAATTTAAACTTAATCTTTGTATGATTTTGACACGATAAGCAAAGTCTGTAAAGTTGAGTCTCAAAAAGTTTAAACTATTTTCATATATTCATGTGACCTTCGACTGTCCCCGATGATTCACGAACCATTGCTTGTAAATATGTAGATATATATAAATATGTGTATATATAAATATATGTATAATATATATAATAACATGAACATTAATAAACTATTATATATATTTATTGTTATAAATAAATATGTACAATAAAATACATTGTAATAAAAACTATTATTTAATATGTATATTTCTTGTATAAATATATTGTTATATTTAATTTAATTATTTAATATATATTTATTTGCATAGTAAATTTTGTTATTTAAAACTGTTTATATATATACTTAATGTATATTAAATATAATTAATTTTGAGCTTAAATGGTAAATGTCTGTAACTTTCAGTTGACGTTTAATTATTTTTAAAATAGGTCTAATATAAATTTTGTTATTTAAAACTGTTTATATATATATATATATATATATATATATATATATATATATACATAATGTATATTAAATATAATTAATTTTTAGCTTAAATGGTAAATGTCTATAACTTTCGGTTGACGTTTAATTATTTTTAAAATAGGTCGAATATATATATATATATATATATATATATATATATATATATATATATATATATATATATATATATATATATATATATATATATATATATATATATATATATATATATATATATATATGAAGTTTTAAAATAAAAGTTGTTCCAAAATTTGATTAAAAAGATAGTAGTTTTAAATTTTTTTTTTTTTACCTTTTCAATCTAAGTTTTTGTACTCCGTACATATAAATTGGAACAGAAAATAAATAATTATCGAATCTTTTTGATCAGGTTTCAAATAGGTAATGACCAGAATAAATAATGGTCTTAATTTAAAAATTTGGGATTTTTAGGAACAATTTTATACGTTAACTGTTTATCAATAGACACGATAGTACTATGAGGGAAATAAGTGTCGGCAGAGAACTCTCCTGTGATTTAATTATTAACTAAATAGGGTCACTGTTTCCTTTTCTTATTTATCCCACTCTTTATATATACAAGGGCATATATAGATATATAGGATATATAGCATATACATACACGAACCAAGTACACATCTCCTTCACCTTGGCACCACCGGCCGCCACCTCTATCCGATACCACAAACACTCGCTACCAAGATCCTTTACCGGAGCATCTACGGCCACCATAACCGTACACCATGGATCACCATTCAACATCACCTTCAACCATCACTCTCTCTCTTCTCCCTCTCTCTTTCTTCTTCGTGACACAATCATTTCACCACCAATATTCATTTATGATTCTGTCCGTGAACCTTCATCACTGTCTTACAGTCTTCACCCACAACCGCCATACACCTCCACTATTCATCATCACTTTCGTAATCCGTCACCACCTTCTTTAATTGTAAACCACCACCGAGAACAATCACGATGAACAACCACGGTCTCTCTCTTCCATTCACAACTCGAGTTATATTTTTTTTTCTGTTTCAAGTCGCTAGCTAAGAACCTCACAACCAAACCACCACTGCTGCAGTTTTTATCTCGTGTTTCTGTTTCTGGGTATTGACCGAGAACTAACCCAAACATCTTTTAACATTACCATTCGACTGATACATGTTTCGGCCCAAACCCGCCACCTTTAAATAAACCATCACCACCTTAACACATTATCAAACTATCTTTGTTCTCATTCTTTCTGGCTCAAGCAAACCACCATAAATCTTTACTTTTGACTTCTGTTTCCGTATAGTTTCAAACCCCAAAACCGAAGACAACATAAGGCTACAGTTATGCATCTATTTTTCTGTCGAATTCCACACAAAAATTAAAAGCATCTGTCCAGTTATCATCTCTATATCGCTGCTGCATCTATACTTTTGTTGTGTAATTATCGTTTCTTCCTTGCCTTTTATTCAAACAACCCAAACAACATAACAAACATCATCTTCGATTGACTACTATTGCAGCTTGCGTTTCTGATTCTAGCAGCAACTGCTATATTCCTCTGTTGATAACCGCTGCTCAACGGACACCAAACCCAGAGACTATAAACCCTAATTGGTGCTATTGTTGTGAGAACGAAGATGATAACGAACGACGTGATCGATTTTTACACTGCTATATTTTTTTTCTGTTGTTGTATAAAGAAAAAGAGAGAAGATAATCGATACCTATTGGCGGCTGCTATTTTTTTTTCATTTGTTGTGAGTCAGACGAAACCACATATACGCACCCATATCTTTTATTCGTTACTGGATTTTTTATTTATTTAAGGGACTACAAAGGTTTTGTATTTGGGCCGAGATTCAAGTGCTGTTGGGCCGAGATAATATATCATTTTTTTTCTGGACCTAGAACTGTGAGGGCTTGTTGGGCCGAGCTGGGTAATGAGGAGTAATTGCTTGGTCGATCAAATTTTGAAGAAGAGGAAAAAAACGAGTTAGATATATGGTTTATATATTTAATTCTGTGTGATAAATCAGAATGAAACAGAGAGTTCAATGGTTAAAGGGTGAGGTTGTTAAGCGAAAGGTCTTGGGTTCGAGCCCGGGCTGTGGCTTTTTTTTATAGCTTATTCCTTTAAAGGTAGCATTCTAATCATTATTATTATTATTATTATTATTATTATTATTATTATTATTATTATTATTATTATTATTATTATTATTATTATTATTATTATTATTATTATTGTTATTATTATTATTATTATTATTATTTTCGTTATTAGTATTATTATTAGTGCAAGTATTATCATTATTATTAATATCATTATTATTATTATTATTATTATTATTATTATTATTATTATTATTATTATTATTATTATTATTATTATTATTATTATTATTATTATTATTATTATTATTATTATTATTATTATTATTGTTATTATTATTATTATTTTCGTTATTAGTATTATTATTAGTGCAAGTATTATCATTATTATTAATATCATTAATATTATTATTATCATAAATATTATTATTATTATTATTAACATATAACATTTTTATTATTAGTATTATAATTATTATTAGGGTTAAAGCCATAAATAGGCCATATACTTTCATTTTTGTCCCAATGTAGACTATATACCCCAAAAAATACCAATGTAGGTTATATACTCTTAAAAGTTGTATCGATGTACACAAATTTCACAAGTTACCTGCTGAACCGGTAAAGTTAATTATTTAACATTTTTTTACATTTTATATGGCTACAAATAGGTCATATACTTCCAATTTTGTTCCGATGTAGGCTATATATTTTCAGTTTTGTTCCAATGTAGGCTATATACTTTCAGTTTTGTTCTGATGTATCACCAACGTCATTCTCCATGTAGGATGCCATGCCATCATTTAGTTATTTATTCGGTTAATAAGTTTTATCCGTTCATATTAGTACACTTTATGAAAGTATATAACCTACATTGATATTTTTCGGGGTATATAGCCTACATTGGAACAAAAATGAAAGTATATGACCTATTTATGACTTTAACCCTTATTATTAGTATTATAAGTATTTTCATTGTTATTAACATTATTATTATTTTTAAACTATCATTATTATTATTCTTATCATTATCATCATTATCATTATTAATATGATTATCATCATTATTACAAGTAATACAAATCTTTATTATTATAATTATTATTATTTTACCAAATAAATATTAGTTATTATATTAAATTATATGTATTATATTTATATCAATTATCAATAATTAGTTAATTAAAATAATTTAATAAGTATTTGAAATATTAATGTTAACAACTTACTTTTAAAAGTTAAACATAAATATTAATTATTCATTAATAAGATAGAAAATGAAGATATAAAGTATATTAGTAATATTAATTTGTTCGATGTCAATTATATGTGTTAATATATATATATATATATATATATATATATATATATATATATATATATATGATATAGGTTCGTGAATCCGAGGCCAACCCTGCATTGTTCAATGTCGTCATATGTATTTTTACTACAAAATACAATATTGTGAGTTTCATTTGCTCCTTTTTTAAATGCTTTTACAATATATATTTTTGGGACTGAGAATACATGCGCTGCTTTTATAAATGCTTTACGAAATAGACACAAGTAATCGAAACTACATTCTATGGTTGGATTATCGAACCAAATATGCCCCTTGTTGAACTTGGTAGCCTAAGAATTGGTGTTTATTATAATTGCCACCAATTGACGCGAATCCTAAAGATAGATCTATGGGCCTTGACAAGCCCCAGTAAGAGAATTTGAAATGCTTTAGTACTTCGATTTATCATGTTCGATGTGAGTCCCGGAATGATGGGGATATTCTATATGCATCCTGTTAAGGTCGGTTACCAGGTGTTCAATCCATATGAATGAATTTTAATTCGCGAGTTACGCGTGACAATATATGAGATCTTGTGGTCTATTAAAATGTTGAAAATGAATGATTATGATAAACTAATGAACTCACCAACCTTTTGGCTGACACTTGAAAGCATGTTTATTCTCAGGTATGAAAGAAATCTTCCGCTGTGCATGTGCTCATTTTAGAGATATTACTTGGAGTCATTCATGACATATTTCAAAAGACGTTGCATTCGAGTCGTTGAGTTCATCAAGATTATTATTAAGTCAATTATAGTTGGATATATTATGAAATGGTATGCATGCCGTCAACTTTCGAATGCAATGTTTGTAAAAATGTATCATATAGAGGTCAAATACCTCGCGATGTAACCAAATGTGATGTATTCGTCCAGATGGATTAGGACGGATCGTTATAAAAAGGGTGTCAACACTCAATCTTCCACATCTCTGAAGTCAGAAAAAAATAAAAAAAATAATAATAAGACAATGATAGGTAACAGATTGTTTGACTCTTCTGTTTTGTAATGGATCCTGAAATCTACAGATGAGGATTTGTAGACAAGAAACAAAACGTAAAAAGCTTGATACTGACCTAAAATTGATTTTGATTCCATACACATGATTTTATCCAATTTATTAATAATTAATAATTAATAATTATAATTATATTAAAAATAATAATTTAAATAAAATTAATATTGATTTCTGAAAAATATATAACTGTAAATAACTGCTTATATATATATATATATATATATATATATATATATATATATATATATATATATACCTGTGTATATCTATCTCTATATATGTATATCTATTATATATTTATTTTTTTATAGATTATAATTAATATTATTAATAAATATAATTATAATGATAATATTTTTAATATAATTATTAATAATATAATAGTAAATATCATAATATCTTTACTAATGATAAAGATAACAATTACTATAACATTTATAACAATAATCATTATTAATAATAACATTATTTATTATAATAATACTATATCAATTTGTATGTACCAATTTTTATATTTGTATATTATTTATTGATATTAATAATATGTCTAACTTTAATTTTAAAATGATGATAAAAATATTTTTATTATTAATGGTACTTGTAATATTATTAGTTATAATATCATAACAAATCAAATGTATCAATTTTTATATTAAAATTTTTAATAATTTTTAATAGTACTAATATTAAATAATAATGTAAATAATAATAATATAACAACTAAAATTAACTTGTAATTACATTATATATAATAATATTAATTTATTAATTATGTAAGATTTATTAATTGTATGGTATATAATTTAATATTTAATGTATGTATGTATTTATTTATAAATAATGGTTCGTGAGTCGTCGGAAACAGTCAAAGGGTAAAAACTCTTCAAAATATTTGAGATTTAACATTACAGACTTTGCTTATCGTCTCAGAAACATATAAAGATTAAGTTTAAATTTGATCAGAAATTACCGGGTCGTCACAGTTATCAAGTTCTTGTTAGGGCTCACATAGATTTCCTAATAAGTGGTATCTAGAGCACAAGGTTTACGTGTTACCTGGAGCAATGGCAGATAAAGACACAATAAAGATAGATAAGTTTGATGGGTCAGGTTTTAGCTTCTGGAAGATGCAGATCGAAGACGTGTTATATCAGAAGGGTTTATATTAGCCGATCACTGGTGATAAACCTGAAGAGATGAAGCAAGAGGAGTGGGATCTCCTGGATAGAAAAGCACTCGGAGTAGTTCGGCTTTCTCTGGCCAAGAATGTTGCCTACAACATCGTGGCTGAAACCACGACTAAAGGAGTGTTTACTTCTTTATCAAATATGTACAAGAAACCCTTGGCTTTAAATAAAGTCTTCTTGATCAGGCAGCTTGTTAATACAAAGATGAAAGAAGGATCTTCTGTAGCAGATCATATTAATGAATTCAATCTGATTTTGACTCGTCTTAAATCAGTTGATGTTAAATTTGAAGATGAGCTGAAAGCCTTGTTTCTTTTGTCATCGTTACCCGAGAGTTGGTCTGGTACGGTTACAGCAGTTAGTGGTTCATCTGAAACTACTAAGTTGACGTTTGAAGGGATCCGTGATTTAATTCTCAGTGAGGGAATTAGAAGAAAAGATTCTGAAAATTCGGGTTCTGTTTTGAATGCATCTGGAAGATCTAGGGGTAGAAGTAGAATCAGGATAATATCTAAGAGAGATCCATCTCAGGGAAGAAACGTTGTTTGTTGGAATTGTCATCAAGTCGGTCACTTTAGATCGCAGTGCCCGGGTGTGAAGGCGGGTGAGAGCACAGCGGCGGTGATTGAAGATGCTTTGATTTGCCATAAGGAATTTCTTGACGAATCTTGGATTTTAGATTCGGGTGCCTCGTATCATGCGTCCCCCTACATGAAACACACGTTTAATTTCAGGCGGTATTCAGGTAGAGTTCGAGTTGCGGACGAGAATCTACTTGAGATTGCAGGTATTGGTGATCTTACTATAAAACACTTGGGTTATATTTGGATCTTGAGAAACGTGAGGTTCGTTCCCAAGCTAGCAAAAAGGTTAATTTCAGTTTGGCAGTTGGATGATGAAAATTGTCATGTTGCGTTTGGAGATCAAAGGTGGAGAGTGTCTAAAGGCGGTCAGACCATTGCTTGTGAGGTGAAAAGGGGAACCATGTATATTGTTGAGATTCCTATTGAGGAATGGCTAGGTGAGCGAGTAGGTGCTAAAAATCCTAGCATGCTTGAACTTTCAGATTTTGTTGAGGGATTTAGTTTGAGTGGGAGCTCAGGAAGACTTGGAACTAGTGGGGAATCGGGTTTGAGTGGGAGTTTTGAAGCCACTAAACAGTTTGGTCGATTAAGAAGCACTAAAGATTTCGAGGCTTCGGTTAGATCACCTCCAATGGCAACTATGTTGCAATTGACCGAAAAAGATGAACGAGATATTCTTGTGGGAGTCATTGGTGTTACAACATCCGTACAGTGGGAGATGACTCGGATTAAAGAATTAGGTTCGTCTGAATTCGCGCGCGCGTATGTGGTCAGTGTTCCAACGGTGAAAGGGAAAGCGGTAAGGTGGATGATCAAGGATGTGGTAGTGTTCTCTCATGAGTATCTTGATGGTTATGTCCACGTGTTTGTTCTACCAGGTAGTCTATTCTTTGTTGGTAAGATAGATCGAGTAGATGGTTTTGTGTACGGATGAATCACGTGGGTGATGGGCTTGATAGAGTCGGGTCGGACTCCGACCCGGTATCTCACAGTCTAGTGAGATGATTGCCAGAAACAGAGAGGGTTTGGTTTATATTGGTCACAAGCGAGTAACGGTGATTCGATTGTAGCTCAGTTTAAAGGTGTGGAAAGTCTTCCTTCTCATGGCGTAGAAGTGCGACGTGTCCCGGGTTTGTTTATCCGGCGGTATTGTTTAAAGGGGGTTACGGTCAGGAAATCAAATTGTTGCTGTGGGATGATGTTTGTAAATTACATTTCTTGACTAGTTGAGGTGCTCTTTATCGAAAGCTGCTAGCTTGATGGTTAGAGTGTGCGTGTCCCAAGAATTTTTCTTGGCGGTATAGACGGGTACGTTCAATAGTCGAAGTGTTGATCAAGTACAGGTTAAGGTTGGGTTTTGTTCTCCTTTGAGTGGGAGAATTATTGGGTGCAATGAAGATCAAAACGAATGAGCTGCAGTTATCGTGTTCGGATGATGTTTATCGTGTTCTAGTGATGTTTTTCGCAAAACGCGACAAGACTGGAAAGTGATAAAGTGCACTGAAACGAGACAAATATGGCAGAAGTGGGTGTCAGAAGCTGTCACGTTCTGAACCACTTTGTCACGTTTTGATGCAGTTTGTCGCGGAACGCGACAAAGTGTCGCGAAACACGATAATGTTCGTATTCAGCAAGTAATCTAGATTGTTCCTATTTCGTTTTTTTGCCCTATATAAACCCTCATATGAAACCTGCATTGTACACCTACGAAAAATATAATAAAATCCTCTTTGTTTGGCCGTGGATTAAACCAATTCATTTGAATTAAACGATTGGACATAACCACGTTAATTCCTTGTTCTTTACGTTTCTTGTTCTTGTCTTTATTTGTGTTGAAGATTATTTGTTTGTTGCACGGTGGGTTTGATAAGTAGGGTTATCAAGTTCTTGTTAGGGCTCACCTAGATTTCCTAACAGCTTCTTCCCAATGTATGTTTAACTTCAAATTTAATAATACAAATTCAACAACCGAATAATTATATTTATGGTGTGATGAAGTCATATCATACATAGAACCAGGAAGAGATTGGTTCTATCGAACATGCAATGCAACCAACGTAGAAAGAAGGTAAATCCCGTTGGGGAAGCGTTAATTGTCACTATTGATGGTGTAACAACTGAAACCTAATAAGTTCAGGTCCTATTATATAAATACGTCATCCCTAATATGTTTCAGTGTAGTATAGAATAGTATGATCACCTTATACATGGCCTAGGGAAGATTTGGTAAAAGGTTCAGTTCAGAAGAGTATTTTTATAATATGTTTCTCTATATACTCAAAAAGCATTCCATATTAAACTATGATCAAATACATGTTGTTGATTTCAAATAAGCTATATAGGAGAAGGAATTGGGGTTCAATATCACAAGAGACATAACGAATAACTGGTGCAATAACTTTTACAACGTTGTCATTTATCTATAAATTGAATTAAACTACAATCTAATATTTTTATTGTAGATCCAGAGACATTTAGACGTGTCCTACACAACATTGCACTTTCGAGAATTGAAAAGGACCTTAATAGTGCAGGTTACAGCTTGCGTAACATACCTAATATGCCTTTTCCAGATCTCGAATTTGTACAGTCATCACTAAACATGCTTATACAAGATGAGATCTCTTACGACATACAGAGTTTAAATGAAGAGCATCAAAATCTGAAATCTACTATGACTGACGAACAAAACGTTGTGTACGATACAATTGTTGATGCTGTCTATAATGATAAAGGTGGTCTATTTTTCCTTTACGTATACGGTGGCACTGGAAAAACATTCGTTTGGAAAACACTAGCTGCGGCTATTCGTTCTCGTGGAGACATTGTCATAAATGTAGCCTCAAGTGGTATTGCAGCATTACTTCTTACTGGTGGTAGAACAGCACATTCACGGTTTGCAATTCCTATCAACGTATTGGAAGATTCTTTCTGTTCAATTCAGAAAAATAGTGACTTAGCCGCTCTATTGAACAAAGCAAAATTAATCATATGGGATGAAGCACCTATGATGCATAAAAACTGTTTCGAGGCTTTTGACAGAACAATGCGCGACATCATAGTTTCTCCTAACAGATCTTCTCCATTTGGTGGTAAAGTAGTTGTTTTTGGTGGTGATTTTAGACAGATCCTTCCTGTAATACAGAGAGGTACAAGATCTGAAATTGTGCATGCATCACTTCATTTTCTTCTGATTTATGGAGACATTGTAAGGTCTTGAAGTTAACTAAAAACATGCGACTAAGAACGGATATGAATGATACTGATCAACAACAAATCAGGGATTTTGCTGATTGGATTTTAAAGATTGGTGAGGGCAAAATCAACGAGCCAAATGATGGTGAAGCAGATGTTGAATTTCCTATGGAAATGTTGTTAAAAACAAATGGTAATGCAATCAGTACTATTGTAAACTCAACATATCCGGAGATCCTTGATCACTTAGGTGACGGAAATTTTTTCAGCTTGAAAGCTATTCTTGCTCCCACCAACGAAGAAGTAGATTCAATAAATGACCACATTTTGTCTTCTATAGATGATGAGGAACGGGTCTTCTTAAGCTCTGATAGTCTAACACCAGATGAAGAGAATGACACTTGGGCTCAACAAGTTTACTCACCTGAAGTATTGAATGGACTTAAAGTACCTGGTGTACCTAACCATAGATTAACTCTAAAACGTGGTGTACCTATAATGTTACTTCGTAACATGGATCAATCAAAAGGGTTATGTAATGGTACAAGACTATTGGTTGAGCGTATTGGGGATCATACAATAGAAGCTCGAATCATTACCGGCCACTTCTTTGGCAACTTAGCTTACATTTCTCGAATGGTGATTGCACCTACTGATCGAAAGATTGCAGTCAAGTTTCAAAAAACGCCAATTTCCAATTACTGTTTGTTTCGCAATGACAATAAACAAAAGTCAAGGTCAATCATTGTCAAATGTTGGTTTATACCTACGCAAACCAGTGTTCTCTCACGGACAGTTGTATGTTGCAATCTCTCGAGTCACCAGCAAAAAAGGTTTGAAGGCTGTCATATTAGATGACAAGGGAAAAGACACCAATATAACAAAAAACGTGGTTTACAAAGAAGTTCTGTGCTCCATATAAATCAAAGGTATTATTTTAACATTAAGTTTGTTTATTTCGTTTTAACATCAAAATTACAACTGTAATACATTTATATACATTTTTATGTGCAGATACGCAACTCAGGAACAACCTTAGTTAATACACTCTTTGTTTTGTTTTTCTTTGTGTTGTTTCTTTTTTTTATTCTCTCAATTTACATTTTTTCTAATAATACAGTACTTTTTTTTTAAATTCACTGTTTGGTATATACCAATTAACCCTTTACACATAGTTTGTTAATTATGTTACAGTTCTATAAAAAACAAAAAAACCTCTTTCATAACAAATAATGTTAATGGTGATATACAATATCTTACATTCGTTTAATGAGATATGTATACATATTAAATCACTAAGTCAAACCAAATCCCTACTAATTAGGTTGTAGATTACTAACAATATTTTAAAAAATCTCAGGATATTAAGTCCTAAACTGTAGGTGATTTTGTTGTTAAGTTTGTTATTGAAAATCATATCAATTATATTTTCAACTTCATATACTACGGCCATTAATTTTTTTTTAGTCTCTATTTAAAAGCCTACCAAGCTTTTTATTCCACAATTACATTGTACATGCTTCTTCACATAAGTCTTCAGCATCCGGTTTGTTTTCATTTCACCAGGTAAAGATTATCTTACTATCTATATAGAATAACTATACAAATCGTTTTTTCCATATACTTTCCTACGTTACTTTATTCAATGTGAAAAATGTTTTTGTTGTTTCTGTGCAAATCAGATGAATACAGACAAAACAACTGAATCTTTACCTATAAACAATGATCAACATACTACTGACGAATCCGTAAAGGATGAAAAAGATGCATCAGAACAGGTATGTGTTGTACCTCATGGCAATTTCTAAGTTTTTATACTTATACTTACTAATTATCATTACATAATGATAATACTTTTTAATAACATAACAATCTATCTACTTATGTTTTATAGCTGAGAAAGAAACGAGCCAGATCTGCTGAGGCTTCAAGGCATTGTAGAGATCGACAAAAGGTACATCGTAATATTACAATAAATCAAACCATAAGTATTCATAAAATTTTATTAACAACAATACATGTCAATTCTTTTAACATGTCTTTAAAACAGATATACGTTGATCAATTGGAAAAACTTATACAAGATCAAAAAAATCAGATTGAAACATTAATCCAAACACAAATTCAGATATACACACACACACACACACACACACACACACACACACACACACATATATATATATATATATATATATATATATATATATATATATATATATATATATATATTTATTACTTACGTAAAGATTATAATTACCATAATATAATCATCAGGAAAACACTTGTGTGGATTCGCAATCAGGTATGTTTACAAAACTACCATTGTTATTGCATATAACTTAATTACTGTATTACTGAATTCAAGTTGCATATACTTAATCTTATTAATTTTTTCTTAAATTATATTGTAGATATTACAAACTTTGGACTTTTTTTCCGAGATTGGTCTAAAAAATTTGACAACCTTATTGCTACTCTACAACGTCAAATGTATGTAAATAATGATGCTGCTCACATTTCTCCGGTAATACAGCTCTTGAATGATCACTATTTAGAGTTATTAAATACCAAGAAACAATCAGCAAAAAAATGTGTGATGTCAATCATAGATGTCAAATGGCTGCAACCTACACTTTCAACTATTATGTGGATTGGTGGTATTCGTCCTTCGGATATAATAAAGGTATAACTTGAGATACTTATATTACTTCATACGTCTTAAGTACGTTAATATTTAACTATAACCAAACAAAAAAAATTCATACAAATGTTAACACTAAATAATGAATATCGTTTACATATTATATCAATTTACTAATTAAATTCATTTCTAACTGTTTTTCAAATTACGTTGCAGCTAATACTCAACCACATTGAGTTGTCTACTCAACAGTTAGCCAAAATAGAAAACTTGAAACTACTAACCCTACAACAAGAGACGCAGCTTATAAATAAGGTGCATACATTGAAGCACGAAATATCAGAAACATTTGTAGGTAAAAGTTTTGTTGATAAAGGAGATACTGCAGCTATGTCAAATTACACAAACAATATGTTTGAACAGATTGGTAGATTATCAGCTATGGAAAACTACTTATCTCAGGTGACTTTAATACACAGAGTATGTTTCTTGCAAGTGTATCAACAATAATAATTTGACATATAATTGTTTGCTAATGCTCTTTACAAGCAGGCGGATACCCTACGAGCAACTACATACAAGGAAATACAGACTATACTCATTGTTATCTTTTTTTAATTTTTTACAATGACGAAATGTTATTTTTAGATTTAAACTATATATTGATTTATATTACTTTTGCAAACAGAAAGCGTATACATTAATGTCATAGACCCATTCCAGAACTGTCTCATCGTTATTGACTCAAATAACCCCGCGATTTCGCGGGTCTCCAGCTAGTTCCACATTAAACTATGATCAAATACATGTTGTTGATTTCAAATAAGCTATATAGGAGAAGGAATTGGGGTTCAATATCACAAGAGACATAACGGATAACTGGTGCCAAATGTTGGGAAATTACGACCTCACTAATTCCCACCACCCAGTCCAACAATAATAGTAAAGAAATAAAAACAATACACAACACAAGATTTAACGTGGAAACTCCAAAACAGGAGAAAAACCACCGGCCCCCAAAGAGAGAAATACACTATATCACAAATTGTTACAATGATATAGACGACTCTCTTAAGCCAACTACACTCTCCAAAATATTTAACTAATACAACTCTCAAACAAGGGTAAGAAAGAAAGAAATAATCAAATACTTAAAGTGTATTGATTGGTGCGATTTGGAATGAAGACTTAGCCCCTCTTATATAACCAAGTCACTCACCCTTCACATCTTCCTCCCACCAATGTGGGATAAACATATCTTCTACTAGCCAAAATAAACCAACAAATCTCCACCTTTTGGATAGAAGAAGATAACCATGCTTCCACATTGCAAGGATAACCGATGTAGACGCTTCCTCGACGACAACTTCAAGATCCTCATCTTCATGCCGTTGACATTATCTCCCAAGAGACAAAACTTGCATCTTCATCGAACATTGTCTAAACCGACAATCATTGTCATCACAGACAATCATAACTCTTAACAAGAATTATCATACTCCACCATAAAGAGTATAGCACTTACAATATCGCATTCCAAGCATTTCACCTCGGCACATGTTGTTGAACAACCAGCTGAAACTTTATGGTGCAACTTCCCTGTTTGGCTTTCCCGAAAGTCCCATCAGCTACAACATCAGTTTCCACCACACAACCAGCACAAATGCCAAACCAATGCCCATGTGTAATTGTGGAACCGCTAACAAACATCCCTTTCCATGGTGGCGCGGACACACCATGAGGATGACGTGACTTCAGAGGAATTCGTCACTCTCCGTAACAACGGAGACAATGTTAGCATCTTTGGAGCCATTTGCCGGATTAGCTCCACCTGGACAATTAACCCTTACATGCCCAGTCTTCCCGCACCTCCAACATACCAGATTCTTCCCAGAGTTTCTCTTTCGCCTATCCGAACACAACACTATCGTATCTCCTGATGACGAGACCCTGTTACCTTCCAGTCTTTTCTCCTCGGATAGGAGCTTGCTAGTAACGTCTTCAAACTTCAGAGTTTCTTTCCCATACATCAAAATAAGTTTCATGTGTTCATAAGACGATGACAAAGATAATATCAACCTCAAAGCTTTATCTTCATCATCCACTTTAACTCCAATAGCTTCAAGTTCTGAAACAATACCATTAAGAATATTTAGATGATCTGAAATCTTTGAACCCCCATTCATAAGCAGAGTATGAAATTGTTCTTTAAGACACAACCGATTTGAGATGCCCTTGCCCTGGTACAACTGCTCTAGTTTAACCCAAAGCTCATTTGCCATTGATAACCCGTGCACATTTGCAAGCACGTTCTTTGCAAGACACAAACGAATCGCACTTGCCGCCCTTAAATCCATATCATCCCATTCTTCTTTATCGAACTTCTTGCTAGAATCACTGCCGGGAACAAGGGTGGGTTTACCCTTCAAAGCCTTGTGTAAACCAGACTGAATCAACACATCCTTGACTTGAACCTGCCATAAGCCAAAATTGATCCTCCCATCAAATTTCTCAACATCAAACCTCATTGGACTGAACTTCGACATCGTATCCGTATCCTATAAACAACACTTTCTCTGATTTTGCTCACGTTTCGAATAGCCAAAAGATGTAGCAGGTAGCCAGGACCCTTTAAATCGGAAATCCACAACTAGGCCACTAACAAATCCAATTATTACTACGAATCAGAAAAAATATTGTCTAACCAGATACCCTATACGATCAATAGAACTCGTTTCTGATGTGGACGATCCACTCACGTGGCAACCACAGAGCATACTCCGACTCCTATAACCGAGACCCCCGTCAAACCTGACGCTCTGATACCAGTTGTTGGGAAATTACGACCTCACTAATTCCCACCACCCAGCCCAACAATAATAGTAAAGAAATAAAAACAATACACAACACAAGATTTAACGTGGAAACTCCAAAACAGGAGAAAAACCACCGGCCCCCAAAGAGAGAAATACACTATATCACAAATTGTTACAATGATATAGACGACTCTCTTAAGCCAACTACACTCTCCAAAATATTTAACTAATACAACTCTCAAACAAGGGTAAGAAAGAAAGAAATAATCAAATACTTAAAGTGTATTGATTGGTGCGATTTGGAATGAAGACTTAGCCCCTCTTATATAACCAAGTCACTCACCCTTCACATCTTCCTCCCACCAATGTGGGATAAACATATCTTCTACTAGCCAAAATAAACCAACACCAAATTCGATTTTACGACCAGGTGACAGATTAAAGATGATCGAGGCTGCAGTCTGTAGATCCTCTGGGTATTAAGAAACCAAACGGTACCAGACCCACAGGTTATGGTGCAATACTCATATACATACATGTAAGTATATTTCCCTTGAGTTATATACAAGCATATAATACCCGTTTTACTTATCAATAAACTATTCATTTTGAGTTACCTGAAAAATTAGTTCATTTGGTTTACCATTTATTTAATAAGAACGTTTAGAATAATCTGTTTGCACTTTGCAGTAACTACTGAAAATAAATGCAGACACAGTATGCGCTAGCCTTTTGGGTTTCCCAAACTGTAATACTAATTTATGGCCTTCAAACATAGTTGGTAATATAGAATAAAAAAGATTTGCCTACACTGTTAACCTATTTTTTTAAACATTTAGAAGTTAGTACATACATTATATTTATATGAGTTGTATTCCCTTGAAACCAAACATTTGCTTGAAATTCAATGGACCAATCAGAGCGCGACATGTGGCGCGACAATCACATGTGATTGGAAAAAAAATTAAAAATTTTAAAATTTTTTTTTTAAATTTTAAAAAAAAAAATTTCAAAAATTTTTTTTTTATGAATTTTTTTTTTTTTTTTAAATTTAGCATGTCAAATCCAATCACATGTGATTGTAAAACCCAATCACATGTGATTGTGGAACTCAATCACATGTGATTCTGCATATCAAATCCAATCACATGTGATTAAAAAAATTACAATTTTTTAAAAAAAAATTCAACCGGAAACATACTTTAATTCGGTGATTTGATCAAGTTTGTTAGCGTTTCGTGATCATATCTTCAAAATTTTAGACTTTAATTCGGTGATTTAATCAAGTTTTGATCCAAAACTTGGTGTTTGAAGGTTTTAGCACAAATTTAGTGAAATTCGTTATTATTCGTCATTTTACTGAATTTTATTTTTCAATCACATGTAATTGGATTTGACATGCAACAATCACATGTGATTGGGTTTTACAATCACATGTGATTGGCATGCCCAATCACATGTGATTTACTGCATGTTAAATTTAATCACATGTGATTGAAAAAAAAAATTAAAAAAAAATTTCAAAAAAATTAAAAAAAAAATTCGAAAAAAAAAAATTTTTGAAATTTTTTTTTTTCGAAATTTATTTTTTTTTTAATTTTTTTTTCAATCACATGTGATTATCGCGCCACGTGTCGCAATCTGATTGGTCCCTTGAATCTCAACTTAAAGTTTGGTCTCATTTGAATATTCCTCATATATATATATATATATATATATATATATATATATATATATATATATATATATATATATATATATATATGTATATGAAAGCATCAGCTTAGGTGACTTATATTATCTATTGATATTTTGCAGAGTATCTTAAGACCTTTCGTAACCAATTAAATTGGGTCTGTTATTTCTGCCACACATTAAAATCCCAGAACATGTACAAATACGCTATAACATTACTTTATCTTTTGTTGTTGCATGAGTGCTTTGGTGTGCTAGAGGCTAAGAAGGCAACTAGCTGAGGGCGAAGGGCATTTCAACCAGAGATCAGTTGTTGCTCAACCTAAATGAATCTGGTAAGTAATACAACTTTTTAGTTAGTTATTATTCATCTTCTTATCCATATCAATTTTAATTTTTGATTTTATTATCACGGTTGATTATATAACAGACAAATCAAAGGTGAATGAAATGAGAAGGTATATTAAGACGTCACTTTTGGTTACATGTATCCGATAGCAACATCATACACCACACTGAACATATAAAAAGAGAGAAAAAAAAAAAAAATAGAATAGGCAAGACATTTTCCTATTTTTCTAAAGAAGCCATCATTCCCAATTTATTGGTGATGGATAAATGACTACTCAGTTTTTGACCAACTTTGTGGGAAAAAATTAGATTAGATGGAAATCAAGTCTCGATGACTTCGAGTTTTCTATAATTTTTGGTAATGCAAGCTAATCTTTGCTAATATTATTGTTTAACACACACATGATTCAATTACAGATCTATGCAACCTCGAGTATTGAAATGTTTCACCAGCTGATGGAGCAAATGATGTGATCCTATGCTTATGTAGTCTGTTCATTCCGAATTTTACCGTTGTCAAATTGTTATACTCCGTATTTGAATATTAAACTATTTTATGTACATGTATATTTTTTTATGTACTACCTATTGTGGAATTGTTGGAAACTAAACTTGATTTTGGGCTATGTGTTTTAGATTTGGGCTTGCAAGTATACAAATATTTTGGATCAAGATTATAGCCCATTATGTAGAAGCTTCTTGTAATATGTAGTAGTGAAAGTGTGTAGAATGTGTGTAGAATAATCTTGTAAAATATCTAGGTCTAGAAATACTAGGAAATATCTAGATAGTAGTAGATGATGGAGTGATCTAGACTACTCCATTGAGTAGTATAAATAGAGGGCTTCACCCCTCATTTGTAATCAAGCAAAGCAAGCAATAAGCAATAAAAGAAAAGCTTTCAAGATCAATCTAACTTCTAAAAATCATCAATCCACTCTTCCACAAATAATATACATAACCTCCTATTTCTAACAAATTGGTATCAAGAGCTTGGTTCGACAAGATGATGGCCAACAATGTCATCACATTTCCTCGCCTCACAAAGGATAATTATGATCGATGGAGCATCCAAATGAAGACCTTCCTAGGTGGACAAGACTTATGGGAGATTGTGGAGGAAGGCTATGAGGAACCTGCAGAAAAAGGTCCTCTCGGCAAGGAGAAAAAATTAATGAAGACGAACGATCAAAAGGCTCTTTCCATCATCCAACAAAGTGTAGATGATGGAGCTTTTGAGAAAATTGCAAGTGCAACCACCGCCAAGAAAGCATGGGAGATCTTGGAGAATTCTCACAAGGGAGTTGAAAAGGTGAAAAAGGTTCGACTACAAACACTACGAGGTGAGTTCGAATCCTTAAATAAGAAAGACTCAGAATCAATTTCTGATTATTTTACAAGAGTCTTGGCGGTTGTCAATCAATTAAAGAGGAATGGTGAAACTCTAAGTGATGTAAGAGTCATTGAGAAGATTCTTAGATCATTAGATTCAAAATTCGACTATATAGTCGTAGCCATCGAAGAATCTAAAGATCTAGAATCAATGACTATAGATGAACTCATGGGTTCACTACAAGCCCATGAAGAGAGGTTCAATAAGAAAAATAAGGAGCCTTTGGAGCAAGCTTTACAAGCAAAACTGTCTTTCAAGGAAGAAAGTAGTGAAAAGACTCTTCAACCGAGTCAACGAGGTCGTGGTCAAGTACGTGGCCGAGGACGAGGGCAAGGATATTCCAAACGTGGAGGTTATAGTTCTTATAAAAATGAAGAAAGAAGTCAAGATTTTCACCCGACAAGAGGTCGCGGGAGAGGCTACACAAGTAGAAGGCCAAGGTATGACAATTCTCAAACCAAATGCTATAATTGTCATAAATTTGGCCACTATGCCTCGGAATGCGAGAAGTCAAACAATTACGTGCAAGAAAGAGCAAATTTTGCACAAGAAGATACTGAAGCCGTGGAAAACACTTTGTTACTAGCATGCAAAGGTGAAGATAACGGAGAATCAAATTTGTGGTATCTCGACACAGGTGCAAGCAACCATATGTGCGGTGACAAAAACATGTTTGTGGAGTTAGACGAGGTAATAAGTGGAAATATCACCTTTGGAGATTCCTCAAAAGTCCCGGTTAAAGGCAAAGGTAAGATCCTCATCCGCTTGAAAAATGGAAGGCATCAATTTATCTCTAACGTGTATTATGTGCCTAATATGAAGACAAATATACTGAGTATTGGACAACTCTTAGAGAAAGGCTATGATATTCACATGATAAATCGTAGTCTTTATTTGAGAGACCAAAAAGGAGGTTTGATTGCTAAGGTGCCAATGTCAACGAATAGGATGTTCTTGCTAAATATTCAACATGACATTCCACGATGTTTAAAAGCATGTTTCAAAGATAATTCTTGGCTTTGGCACATGAGATACGGGCACTTGAATTTTGGAGGCTTAAAATTATTATCAAGTAAAGGAATGGTGAAGGGTTTGCCTCCAATTAATCACCCGGATCAAATTTGTGAGGGATGTCTTCTAGGAAAGCACTTCCGAAACAGTTTTCCAACAGAGGCTTCTAGTAGAGCGAAGAAACCTCTAGAACTTATTCACACGGATGTGTGTGGACCCATAAGCCCACCGTCTTTTGGTAAAAATAGATATTTTCTTCTATTCATTGATGATTTTAGTCGAAAGACATGGGTCTATTTTCTAAAAGAAAAGTCGGAAGCTTTTGGAATGTTCAAGAAGTTTAAAGCGTTTGTGGAGAATCAAAGTGGTCTCACCATAAAGACGATGAGATCCGATCGTGGAGGAGAGTTTACATCCAAGGAATTCAAGGAATTTTGCGACAACAATGGCTTACGACGTCCTCTAACTCTTCCATATTCACCTCAACAAAATGGTGTTGCGGAAAGAAAAAATAGGACCATTCTTGATATGGCCCGGAGTATGTTAAAGAGCAAAAGGATGCCTAAGGAGTTTTGGGCTGAGGCAGTGGACTGTGCGATCTATCTAGCAAATCGCTCGCCCACTAGAAGCGTCAAGAACAAAACGCCCATTGAAGCTTGGAGTGGAAGGAAGCCCGGCATCTTACACCTTCGAGTGTTCGGAAGTGTGGCATATGTTCATGTGCCAGATCAGAAGAGGACGAAGCTCGATGATAAAAGCGAGAAACTCATATTCGTGGGCTATGACTCAAGTTCGAAGGGTTACAAGTTATACAATCCCAAGACCGGTAAAGTAATCTCAAGTCGAGATGTGGTGTTCGATGAAGAAGCAAGATGGGATTGGAATGTTCCCGAAGAGGAGAACTACGACTTTCTCCCTTATCCATTCGAGAGTACTGCAAGGAACGAAGAATATCTAGAAGTTCAAGAACCTTCTAGTACACCATCTCCGCACTCTCCACGTACTCCAACCACTACACCTAATGAAGTGACACCAACATCAGGAGGAGAATCAAGTAGGCTACAACATCACACAAGGAGCATTGAGGAGTTGTACGAGGTAACTCAACCTATGGAGGATCTAACATTGTTCAGCCTTCTTGCCGATTGTGAGCCAATAAGTTACGAAGATGCAACAAAAAGCCAAAAGTGGAAACGTTCCATGGACGAGGAGATTCAAGCAATCGAGAAGAATGATACGTGGGATCTTGCTACACTTCCAAAAGGGCATAAGGCTATTGGTGTAAAGTGGGTGTACAAGGCCAAGAAGAATTCCAAAGGTGAAGTTGAAAGATACAAGGCAAGGTTGGTGGCGAAGGGATATAGTCAACGAGCTGGCATAGACTATGAAGAAGTATTTGCTCCCGTCGCTCGTCTAGAAACTATAAGATTAATAATCTCACTTGCGGCTCAGCATAATTGGAAGATTTATCAAATGGATGTCAAATCCGCGTTCCTTAATGGCCACTTAGAAGAAGAAGTCTATATAGAACAACCTTTGGGATACATCGTGAAAGGCCAAGAGAATAAGGTGCTGAAATTGAAAAGGGCCTTATATGGGTTGAAGCAAGCGCCTCGAGCATGGAATAGCAGGATAGACAAGTATTTCCAACAGAATGGCTTTACAAAATGCCCACATGAGCATGCTCTCTATACCAAAGTAAGCAAGGAAGGAGATGTTATGATTGTGTGCCTATATGTGGATGACTTGATATTCACTGGCAGTAATCCCAAAATGTTTGAGGAGTTCAAGAAAGCAATGGTTCGGGAGTTCGAGATGATCGACATTGGACTTATGGCTTACTATCTTGGGATCGAGGTAAAACAAAAGAAAGAAGGAATATTCATATCCCAAGAAGGTTATGCGAATGAGGTGCTCAAGAAGTTTAAGATGAATGAATGCAAGTCAATGAACACACCGGTGGATTGCAATCTCAAATTGTCAAAAGATGATGAAGGATACTTGGTGGACCCAACACAATACAAGAGTTTGGTTGGAAGTCTGAGATACCTAACCTGCACGAGGCCAGATATTCTCTACGGAGTTGGACTAGTAAGTCGATACATGGAAGCACCTACAATAAATCACTTGAAGGCAGCCAAGAGGATACTTCGCTACATCAAAGGTACGATTGACTATGGCCTGTTTTATTCGCCTTCTAATCACTTCAAGCTAGTTGGATACAGTGATAGTGATTGGGCTGGAGACAAAGATGATCGTAAGAGTACGAGTGGTTTCGTGTTCTATATGGGAGATACGGCGTTCACATGGAGCTCGAAGAAGCAACCCATTGTGACTCTGTCAACGTGTGAAGCCGAGTTTGTTGCAGCAACATCGTGCACCTGTCATGCAATATGGCTCAGGAAGTTACTAAATGAGCTTAAGTTTTTTCAAAAGGAACCTACAGAGATATATGTGGATAACAAGTCTGCGATTGCTCTAGCAAAGAATCCAGTCTTCCATGATCGAAGCAAACACATCGATACAAAATACCATTACATAAGGGAGTGTGTTACAAATAAAGAGGTGCAGATAAAGTACACGAAGTCACTTGACCAAGTTGCTGATATTTTCACAAAGCCCCTAAAACACGAGACATTTCAGAGATTACGGAATATGCTCGGAGTGACGAAATCAAGTTTAAGGGGGGCTGTTGGAAACTAAACTTGATTTTGGGCTATGTGTTTTAGATTTGGGCTTGCAAGTATACAAATATTTTGGATCAAGATTATAGCCCATTATGTAGAAGCTTCTTGTAATATGTAGTAGTGAAAGTGTGTAGAATGTGTGTAGAATAATCTTGTAAAATATCTAGGTCTAGAAATACTAGGAAATATCTAGATAGTAGTAGATGATGGAGTGATCTAGACTACTCCATTGAGTAGTATAAATAGAGGGCTTCACCCCTCATTTGTAATCAAGCAAAGCAAGCAATAAGCAATAAAAGAAAAGCTTTCAAGATCAATCTAACTTCTAAAAATCATCAATCCACTCTTCCACAAATAATATACATAACCTCCTATTTCTAACAGGAATGAAATCCAATTGAAGGTGTAGTACTGTTATAGATGAAGATCAATTTGCAAGAATGTTGTAGCTAAACTCAACATATTGATTATCAAACTTCATATGCGAGTCTACAAAAAAATGGGACCGAACTGCAATCAAAAGCGTACAAACAATAGGATAGCCATCAATAGTTATCGTACCTACTTATGTTCAAACGAGCATAAACGAGAAAACACCGCGGCAACGCGCGGGTCGAACTAGAACTCGTTTTAGCCTAATTTTCGAACCAATACTTCCTAATCCACTTCACGCCCCTTCTCCCCCTTTCTTCATCTCATTTGATTTCTTTCGTAAAATAATCATTGAACTAAGCCTAATAAATCTCTTTCTCCTCCTATTTTCAAACCCCCATTTCACTTCCCACCCTACATTTTCCACCAAATTACAATCTTTCTCTACTCATTTCATAAATCCCATTTCTAGTAATAGAAGTAATTAAGATGGAAACATTTTTTTTGAAAGGAAAACGAAGCAAATTTTTCTTTTTTTCATTTTTTTTTTAATTTTCCACAACCATTAAAATTATGTGGAAATATGAACATTTAAAAAAGACACTTTGTAAGGAATGTAATTATTTTCATGAAAAAACGCTCGAAGAAATAACTGATAACATGCATCATGAGTATTGTTAGTCCTGATAACATTCATCGTGATAAATATTATTTTTCGAGCGTTTTTTTATCTTGTGTGAAGTTTTTTTTTTAAAAACTTAGTCTGATTTAGAGTTTAGGGTTTAGTGTTCTGGGTTAGTTACTAAACCCAAAACCCAAAATTCTAAACTCTAAACCGTTTATGTTAAAAATTCAATCTAAACCCTAATTTCTAAACACTAATTTATAAATCCTAAAAGAACGCTCGAAGAATAACATTATTCATGATGCATGTTATCGGTTATTTTTTCGAGCGTTTTTCGGCCAAAATAATAATATTCATCACAAAGTGTCTTTTCTAAATGTTCATATTTTCATGTGATTTTAATGTTTGAAATTTATTTTAAAATAAAAACGAAAAATTACTTCCCTTTTCAAAAAAGTGTTTCCTTCACTTGCTACTAAAACATTTTTTTTTTAGATATCAATTTGTGATTAATTAGGGGACTTAAGCACCCACGCGTTTATCTCTCTTAATTGTATAACCCGCCCCTAACTACTGTTCTGGAGAAAATCCGGACCAATCCGAAGGCATGGCCGGTTAAACCTCCTCTCCCCGCTGCCCTCGCACTAAGCGAAAAGCAACCTGAGTGAATAACATTGAGTGCAATGTTGCAGCCCAGCGGAGTCGAACTCCTGTCCTCTGAGAACTCTAAGAAGCATGTCACTACCAGCTACTCAATGTTTGCTAAAACAAATTCATATGAAAGAGACTGAAATCACTACACTAAAAATATACTCCGTATAATTTATCATGGTGGTTGTCAATGCTAGATCTATAGTGAAATTGGTGCCGCTAACATCTCAGCCACGCAATTCATCGTTCGATTTTATTCAATTTATTGATTTAATGTCAATGTATTTGAACCCGCCGCCACCGTCGATCAGAAATTTAGGTGAGAACACTTCAAATGATTCCGGAGCTAACCCATTTGCAGCTTTACTCGGGAACCAAGGTGCTGCTCCTAACATTCCTTCGTCAACAGGCACACAAACAGTGTCTGCAGCTCTAAATTCTAACCCACTTCCCAACCTTTGGGGTGGTACTACTGGTAATTAAGTATTCTTCGATCACATGTTTTGATTTGTTGTATGTTTATTAAATTGGACTTAATAATATCATAAAACTGCAAGTTCAATCGACTAAAGGAATTTATCATTCATCATTGCTTGTATTAGTATAACCCATTGGAATTTATACACTACTTGAGGCTTTATTCCATAATATGCATTTAAAACCCCGACTGATCACAAATTGAAGTTTTCACAACGTTTGTTTTATTAGGAAATTGAGTTTTTCACTTGAATTTGGGTTTCATTTCAGTTTTTGCTCTTATTATTGATATAAACTAAAATATTAGCACCGCGTGTTGAGAGGGAACTGAGGAAAAAATTGCGAAGAAAGAAAAAAGAAACTCACGCCTATGTCGTTTCCCTTACCAACTCATAAACTTACACCTTCCACTTGTTATATAAGTTGAGTTTATTTATTATATATATGTTAACCTTTCAAACAAATAAAGCTCTGTTTCGAATATAATTAGTTGCGTTTTGTTCGTAAAATGATTTCGAGTTGAACGGTATTAACGAAGAAACTTAGCTCGTGGTGGAAAAAAAGATAGATCCCGTTAAAAAGTTGAGTGTTTTTTGTTGAATATTATATTAAATTGAAAGATAGAATCTAATCCCCTAAAGTTACCCTTAATACCCCTGAAAAATTACAATTCATACCCAAAGTTGAAGGAAAAAACTCTAAATAAGCTAAAAAAGTTACAATTATTGTTCAAAGTTGGAGGGCTTAGATGTTATTGAACGACCAAAACATATGTTTCTTTTAGTATATATTGAACGACCAAAACATGTGTTTCTTTTAGTATATAAGATAATAATAATAATATGAATATGAACTAGTGAAGGACCCGCGAATTCGCGGGGTTATTTGAATGTTTTTAAAGAAATTATTTTTTATGTTTATTTTATTTACTTTAAGTAGACATGTTAGTTTTTGTGCATCCAATATATCTACTTACAATTTCAAAATAATGCATATATGTGTTTAAAAATGGTTATGTTTGGGTTGAGGCGGGTGTAACCGTTGGTGAGCTTTATTATTGAGTTGCTGAGAAGAGCAAGACTCATGGGGTACCGGCTGGGCTATGCACGAGCCTAGGCATTGGTGGTCATATAACGGGTGGTGCATATGGTTCCATGATGAGGAGATTCGGGCTTGCAGCCGATAATGCACTTGATGCAAAGATTATTGATGCAAATGGTAGAATATTGGATCGATAATGCACTTGATGCAAACATCCGAAACACTTTTACACTTTCCTACCTAGGTAGAATCTAATCCCCTCAAGTTACCCTTAATACCCCTGAAAAATTACAATTCATACCCAAAGTTGAAGGAAAAAACTCTAAATAAGCTAAAAAGTTACAATTATTGCTCAAAGTTGGAGGGCTTAGATTGTAATTAGGGAGGGTTATGGTTGTCGTTTTATAGTTATTGAATGACCAAAACATGTGTTTCTTTTAGTATATAAGATAATAATAATATGAATATGATTGTGTTGTGTTTTTTAACAGGGAAAATTGCGCGAATAGTCCATGTGGTTTGTACCATATTGCATGATTAACTAAAGTATCGGTTTTGAGTGCGGATAGTCATTGTGGTTTGCAAGAGGAGCACGGATAGTCCAACTCACTAACTCCGTTAATTATTCCATTAAACTTAGTCATGTGACAAGCACGTGAGGGTAACTCTGTTATTTTACAATCACCTCCATCCCACCTTCATCCTAACTTCATCCTTACCTTCACTTTCATAACCCAAATCAAAATTCTAAATTCATAACTCTAAAGTCATAACTCCAAATCAAAACTCTAAATTCATAACCCAAATCAAAATCAAAAGCCATAAACTATAGTCTGCTTGACTATAGTCTAATTTAACCCACATCCATCTACGTCGGAGTTCTTCAACTTCAGAGATCTGACCCACCACCGCTGGAGTTCATGCTCGATTTAACCCACTTCAATCTCAGTCGGAGTTCGCCAACGCTGGATCTGACCCACCACCGCCAAACAACAAATTTGATTACATTTTAGATTGATGATCCAACATTCTTCTATTGTTCGTCACTCATTCAAAGTTCATATTCAAGCTCAACAATTTGGATTTTCAAACTATAATCTACAATTCAATCTGAGTACAAGAATAAGATTCCTAAACTTCACTCAACATTCGACAATCATCAGATTGAATTAACATAAGCATATTTGAGGTGAATCAGATCGAGTTCTTCTTTTATGTTCATCATTCAACGTTTTAGTCTCTGGATCATTCGAGAATCATATAGCGAAAAGTAAAAATGCAGAGTTGTGCACAATCATCTAGTGAAACTTTATGCAAAGTTTTAGATCCTAGTTCGCTGAATCGAACTCGAATTTCATAGTCAAACTTCAAATTCAAAAGTCAACTGTATGAACATAATTAGAATTCGAGCGATCTGTTAAGTTTTAGGTTAAAGAGATAATATTAAAGTATTCATTGAAGGATTTGTGATGTTTTTCATGTAAAGATCGTGGCCTAAAAACCACTTGAAATCGCTTTTAATTTTCAAGATGTTCTTCATGAATACGCTATTGTTCATCAGATCGTTTTCAGATTTGAAGATGTTTTAATGTTGAATTCACCATAAAAAAAAACTCAAATCGATGCGTAAGGAACATTTTGCAATCAATTTTTAGATTGGAATATTAAATTTTAGGATTTATGACTTTGGGATGAATAAAGAAAAATGTAAGATGGAGAAGAAGGTGATTAAGAAGATAGGGATGAAGATGAAGAAGATAAAAAGGGAGAGAAACATTAAATGAAAAAAATACCCTCATATGCTTGTCACATGATTAACTTTAACGGAAAAAAATTAACAGTTTTAGTGAATTGGACTATCCTTACTCCTCTTGCAAACCACAATGATTATCCACTCTCAAAATCGATACTTTGGTTAACCATGCAATATGGTACAAACCACAGGGACTATCCACCCAATTTTCTCTTTTTATTAAGATTATCAAGTTGCAGAGAAAGAAAAAAAGAAAAAGAAGAAACTCGACTAAATGACCGTACCCTCACGTGCTTGGCACATGAGAAATTTTAACGTAATTTGTAACGATGTTAAGTGATTTGGACTCCCCGTAAAACCGTGGTATACTACGGGGATTCCTTCGCTAAAAAAGTTTATTTTGAACCCGGTTAGTAGTTTTGGACATAACACGGTGACCCCGCCTAATTTTGTCAAATGGTAATATACTTCTCTTTAGCCCAAAAGATACACCGTGCATACAACTCTTTGATATCATTATTTTGTGTAATGTTATGTTACTAGATGAGTCGAGGTTCTATTTTAAATCTTGGTGATAGATAAAAACTTGTATGTAAACATCTAATTCTTGCATTTTTCGGATGTAAGGTACGAATGTGCACCAGATATATAGATGTGTATAGGTGCCAAAATGCACCTTAACTTTTTTTTTTGAACGACATATTTTCGTATCGAATACTCTCATTTGCGACCAACACACGCCAGGTAGGAAACTCCAAGAATCGAACCGGGTTGCTTGGCAACTAATCTCAATAAATGCACCTTATACATATAAAAGATATTTGAATATTGGAAATACACAATAAATCAAGATGAAGTTTAACATACACAATAGATGTTGGCCTAAAGTTCGTACGATGCACTCACAAATCACAATGAACAAATTCACAAACACGTGGACATGGTCATCTGTTTCTATTTATATAATCTTAAATTCCAAATGAATTGTTATTAATATTTCTTAATATATCATGATAATATAAATATATGCTAACTATTGTAGGAATAAACTAGATCATTCTTGTTAACTTACTGATTGATCTGATTAAGTTGATGTTGTTATAAATTGAAAGCTAAATTGCAGTTAAGTATTTGATCAGTTATTTCATTAACTTAGATTTGGATATTTGATACATTGACGTGGTTTATCTTTTTATACCACCAAGAACATAACATCTAATTCTACTTTTAGAATGGAGCCTTTTGCTTTTGTGTATACAAGAGAGAATCTCTCCATTTGGAGTCTTCCTTTTACTTTAGTAAATAGATCTGCTTTGTTTCTATCCGTTGTTTTGTGATATCCATACTTGAAAATGATGAAGATTACTTTCTTCTGATCCAAATACTTTCTTCTGATCCAAAGCCAAAATATCTTTTCAAGTAATATTCTCTAGTCTTTTTGTATTCTAACACTCACCCTCAAGTTGAATAGTGTGATTTACGATATTCAACTTGACAAGAACTTCACTAAAGAGTCTTCCGTTTACTGATTTGGTGAGTATGTCTACGAGCTAGTCTTCTGATCTCACAAATGGGAGTGAAATAATTTTTGCTTCGAGCTTTTCCTTGATAAAGTGTCTGTCAATTTCAACACGCTTTGTCCGATCATGTTGAACTGAATTTTCTAAAATAGCAATTGCTGCTTCGTTGTTGAAAAAAATTTGACTAGTATCTTCCGGTGGAAACCCGATCTTTGTTAGTAGCTTTCGGATCCATAACGCTTCTTGTACTCCTCGTGCTATCCCCCAGAATTCGACTTCAGCACTGAAACAGCTACAACTTTTTATTTTTTACTTTTCCACGTAACCAGGTTTCCGCCGACTGAGGTGAAATACCATGATGTGGATTTTTTGTCTCCTTTTTCACCTCCCCAGCCTGCATCTGTGTAAATCTGAGTTTTGAGTTGTCCGTTATCTTTGAATACAACCCCATGTCTAGCTGTTCATTTGAGGTATCTAATGATTCTCCACACAGCTTTCATGTGATGTACTTGAGGGTGATGCATAAATTGGCTGACAACTCCTATTGCATATGCTATATCTGGGCGAGTATGAGCAAGGTAGATCAGCTTCCCAACGATCCTTTGATATTGTTCTTGACCTGCAAGTTCGACTCCTTCTTCCATAACAACGTCTGGTTCGGAATTACGGGGGTCCCGGCTTGTTTGCAGTCGATCATACTTGTTTCAGCAAGTAGGACAAGAACATATTTCTCAAAATAAATATTCCTTGTTGAGATCTAAGAATTTCAATTCCCAAGAAATATTTTAGCCTTCCAAGATCTTTCATTTCAAATTCGTTTCATAAATTTGCTTTTAAGTTGAAAATTTCATCTCTATAATTTCCTGTAATTATCATGTCAGCAACATAGATAATCAAGCAAGTTATCAGTTGGTTTCTTTTTTTCAAAAATAGTGTGTGATCTGAATTACTTTGTTTATAGCCTATTTTTTCATGGTTAAGGTAAATTTCCCAATCCACGCTCGGGGGGATTGCTTTATCCCATATAAAGATTTTTTAAGGCGACAAACTTCCGTGTTTTTGAAGTTTCCTGAGAATTCTGGTGGAGGTTCCATATAGACCTCTTCCTTGAGCTCTCCATGTAGAAAAAGCATTCTGCACGTCAAATTAGTGAAGGGCCATCCTTTATTTGCAGCAACAGAGAAGAGACCTCTAATGGTGTCAATTTTGGCCACCGACGAGAAAGTCTCAGGATCGTCTATTCCGTAGGTCTGAGTATATCCCTTTGAAACTAGCCGAGCTTCATATCTTTCAATTGTGCCATCTAGTTTGTGTTTTATTGTAAACATCCAGCGACATCCAACTGGTTTCATTTCCCCACAAATAATACATTTTTCCCATGTATCATTCATTTTAAAGCTTTCATTTCAACTTCCATTGCCTTTCTCAAGTTCTTTGACAATAAGGCTTGTGACGGAAGTTGGTATTTCTTCAGAGTTAGTGCGGAATTAAATTTCTTTGCTTCTTCTGATAAATTTCCCGTGGCAACATTTGCCATCAGGTATCTTTATCTAAGAGCTTCTTTTTCGGGATCATATCTTTTTGGCGGAACTCCCCTGTTAGCTCTCGGAAGAATAACATATCCTTCGTTAGATTCATTCTAACTTGCTTGAGCTGGTTCAGCTGGAAATTGTTGAATTGATTCATGACTTGAACTTTGTGGTTCTTCGAGAACTTGTTGAGTTGATTCTTGAATTGAACTTTGTGATTCTTCGTGAACTTGTTGAGTTGATTCCTAACTTGAACTTTGTGATTCTTTGGGAACTTGTTGGAACTTTGTGGGTCATTTTATGCCGGAGTGTCTTGCTCTATTTCGATTCTTGTTTCTTCTGCTCACTTTATATTTCGATTGACTTCTCCCGATGAGATAATTCTTTCCAACAAACTCACAGTGTCATTAGTTTCAATCTCCCCCTCACTTGTGTGTTGGGGGCTATAATAATATCCAGTCCCAAGAAAGTCACAATTCATTATAGTGAATAATACATGACGACGTTTTGGACTGTAGCACTATACCCTTTTTTGGTTGACTCTGTACCCAACAAAAACACATTTTTCAACACATGGGTCAAGTTTGGTTCGTTCTTGTTTAGGTATATGAACAAAGACAGAACAACCAAATATTCTAGGTTTGATGTTAAGATTAGATGGGAGTTCATGAAATTTGGATAGTGTTTGACATGGAGTTTGCATATCAAGAATTTTGGTTAGAAGTCGGTTTATAAAATAAGTTGCCCTGGCAAATGCTTCCGGCCAAAAAGTTCTTGGAACATTTGATTCTATTAGTAGGGCCCGAGTTATTTCTAAAATAATACGATTTTTCCTCTCTGCTACTCCATTTTGTTCGGGGGTATGAGCACACGAAGTTTGGTGAATAATTCTCTTTTCTTGACAAAAATGTTTCATAGAGGTATTTACAAATTTTTCCGCGTTATCAGATCTTAAATTTTGAATGTTTCTTTTAAATTGAGTTTTAATCAAAGAGTACGAAATACCGAATATTTTTGCCCCCGTTAATTGGAGATGGACCCCACACATCCGAGTGAATTAATGAAAAAGGAACATTTTTCCTTATGTTACTAGGTTTAAAATTACTTTTATGACTTTTTACCAAAATACACGTCTCTCAAGTTAAAACGGAATTTGGTGGAAATAATTTTGGAAAAAGTAGATTTAGATAACTTGTAGAAGGGTGACCTAACCTTCTATGCCATAAACAAGCTTCCCTATTAGGTGTTCTGTGTGCAAGCATAACAGCGCTTTTTGGGTTACATCGTCAACATAATATAACCTACCGCGCTCGGTACCACGTCCAATAATCACCCCAGTCCTGATATCTTGTAGGATACAGAAAGTGAGGTGTAATAAAACAGAACAATTTAGTTCTTTTGTAATGTGCTAATCGATAACAATTTATGGGACAAGGCTGGAATATATAAACAATTAGATAATTTCATAGTCGGAGTAATTTTAATTCTCCCTCCCCTTGTACTTGTATAAGGCTCCCATTGGCAGTTTGAATTTTATTTACCCGCAATTTTGATTCCGAACAAAAGTCGGTTTTTTCAAAAGTCATTCTGTGAATGTAACCACAATCAAAAATCCATTAGTTACTTTTTATTTTATTTGTAACGATGTTTGCATATGAACCGTTATCATATATTAAAAAACCACTTCGGGTTTTATAAAAAACATTTGATACACTTGATACAGAGGGTTTATTTTGAAAATTTTGATGGTTTAGGGGTTTGTTTAAAAAAGTATTAGTTGTGGGACCAGTTTTACTAACGTATTAGACATAGGGTTTTCATTTTTACTAAAATTAAAACTCGTACTGATGCTTTCATTTTCAGCCTCACCTTTGAAACCAATTTAGGGTTTAGCCGATTTTCCCTACTTTTTATCGTTTGTTTATCTAATTCATGATAATTCTTGACCCTCAAAATTGTTGGTTGAACGATCTCAGGGTTTCCCCTTTTCTCAATCGCTGTTCGTGATTTGTGTTGTGATTCAGGCTTCATCCTAATTTTTTCAATCGTTTGAAGGCAATGAAAACAATTAGGGTTATCCCTTTTCAATTTGGTCGATGGTTGTGATTTATAAGCAACCTTAGGGTTTGAAGATTTAACCCTCACCCATTCGGTCATTTTTTGCAATGAATAAGGATTTAAAGGTAAAGTTTTACCTCTTGCAGTGCTGTTGTAGGTAATGTATGGTTGCATCCGGCCACCGATACTGCCGTCGCCACTTTTTTCATCACTCTGTCGTGTTTCTGGTTGCTCCACCAATAATTTCAAAACAATTATTCTTTATGTGTTTTGACTCACCACACTTTGTACATTTCAGCATTGGTGGCTCGTGGTAGTTTATGACAGTGGTTTTAATCGCTGAAAGGTCTGTTGCTCCCACTTGTAATGGTAATCTTCTTAGAGCATCAAGATAAGTAATCGAGCTACCATCATGTTTTGACAAAGCAGCTTGGTTCAAGAAGCTAATTTTCTGCTTATGTTATTTTGAGATACCGTCGATTTTTGACATGGAAGCTTAATTTCGGTAATTGATTGAAGCTAACGTATGTGTTTTGATCCAAGATCAACACCAAAGCTCTAATACCATGTTATAAATTGAAAGCTAAATCGCAGTTAAGTATCTGATCAATTATTTCATTAACTTAGAATTGAAAACTTGATACATTGATGTGGTTTATCTATTTATACCACTAAGAACATAACAGCTAATTCTACTTCTAGAATAGAGCCTTTTGCTTTTGTGTATACAAGAGAGAATCTCTCTATTTGGAGTATTCCTTTTACTTTAGTAAATAGATCTGCTTTGTTTCTATCCGTTGTTTTGTGATATCCATATTTGGAAATGATGAAAATTACTTTCTTCTGATCCAAAGCCAAAATACCTCTTCAGGTAATATTCTCTTGCCCTTTTGTATTCTAACAGTTATGCTTTCATGGGTATTCGAGTATGAAGATTATTTTGTCAGTGACCTATTTGATGAGATTGATTCAAATGATGCATGTCTTTTATCCAACCATTTATTTCTTCACCATGATTCTTAACGCATATAAAGTATAAAACTGTGTACGCATGAAACTCGAGTGCGATTATAAAGTTAATACAACTCATAACTAAGAAAGAACATAATGACAGCCTGAGCCGACTCCAAAGACATAACGAGAGTCACTTATGCCCATAATGAAAGCAAGTTATGTACCTAAGTACCATATCTTTCCAGACAGTAACTAAAATTTGAGCAAAAAGAAGGCCATTGTGAATTAGAGATGGTAACACAATGCTTTTGTCACGAGATCAAATATTATGAGTTTGATTGTAGAGATGTTCAACACAAAGAGAAAAAAAAGATGATTTTGTAAATCACAGTTTCAATAGCCGTAAGTTTACCCATTTAACAAGTCCTGATTCAGCATTTCACAGTCTATATATGTTAGTGAATCAAGAAAGCAATTGTAAGAATGGCATCATCTTATTATTATTTGACACTAGCCTTCCTTGAACTCAACCCACCCTTTGATATATTCATATATACAACCAACAGTCCAACGCCCGGGTAACAATAACTAGAATACAAACTAAAAAGATATATTGTAATTGGAACTATATATATTATCCAATTTTTTATGGGTGAACTGTCAATTTCGGTTAATATTATATCTAACGATTGCCACCCTATGGATATCATATGTGAACTCTTCTTATTGATCAATTAATTCTAGCACAAGTTCATTTTACAAGGAGGGGTTTTAAGTAGAATATTTACAGGCAAAGTTACTTGAGCAACATCTTGGCATTGTGTGTTTATATAACAAAATAACATCCAAACTTTATTATTTACAGCAAATAACATCATATTTTAATAATAAAAAAATAAATAAATAAAAGTCTGAAATGCTATAAACTGAAACTCTAAATGGGTTGAATATGGTAACTGTTTTGAATTTGGGTACTTCACATTGTTTTCCGATTAACCAAAATTATTTAGTACCTCCTTCCAATACTAATTCAAAGTGTTTTGGGGTGTCCGAAAAAGAAGGATAACTATACTGATTAGCTATACTCTAAAGACGCCCTCGGTACAATATGGACGATCTCAGAAAGAAAAATCAGTGAATTTCCATTTACTTATACAATAGATAGCCTAATTGTTGGAGCCCTTATTTCCTTACAAGAAGTCTCTAGTACAAACCTAACCAACATCAACACTTGAATTTCACCAACGCATCTAGAGTAGACACGGCATAAGATGTCCAAGAAAAGCATATTATATATGCTTTACTTTGCTTCCTAAATCAAATATTCCAAGTGAATTTCCCTTTTTCTCACTATAAAAGCAAGTTAACAATCACATTCAAATCATACATAATGACAACGTAACGCACAGACACTAAGCCAGGTATGCTTTCATTTGTTTATTTACTCTTTTTCTTTTGTTCAAACTTCTAAGCATTTTTATTATGCTTTATATGATCGTTCAACACCGAATATACGAGTTTAGTTTCTTTTTTGTTATTTATATAATATCGTTATATGTAGGATTTGAAATATAGTGATCAAAGATCATACTTGAATGTTCTATAAATGTCTATGGTTATAGCAAAGGATAAGGAAACGGACTTAGAACAGATCCAACATGAGCATCCACTCAATCTCATAGATTTGCAACTTAAATATCAAGAGTACTACCGAGAAGATGATGATGATGATGATGATGATGATGATTTCAGATTTACATTACAAAAACCAATATCTATATTTGGAATCATTTTTCATAGATAAAATAACCCTAAAGAAGATGAACTTATCACACTTCAAAAATTCAAGTGTCAGTGTAAGAGATGTGGTACATATATTGATTGGTACCATCGTTATTACTATCGATGTAGCCAGTCGTCATGTAACTATTCGCTACACAAATTCTGTGCAGAACTACCCATAACTTTTCGGTACCATTCTCACCCGGCTCATAACCTTGTCCTTGAAAAGAATGAAGGTATGATATGTCCAAGTTGTAGCGGATATCGATATGGCCTATGTTATCGTTGTTATGAATGCAAATATCAAATTTGTCTACCTTGTGCTACATTCGTGGATCAAAGTACAATCCATCACCCCGGCCACCCACACCCATTAGTATCTGTAAGAGATAACGATATTTTATGTTGGTGTTTTTCTTGTTTGAAGAAACATCAAGGGGTTTAATTTTCTTTCATTGTATCACGTGTCTAAAATTCTCGATTCATGTTGATTGTGTTTCTCTTCCTATAAAGTTATCAGCTCGAGATACCCACAGTGTCCATCCACACCTACTCACCCTTTCGTATTCCACTTTAGGTATTCCAATTGATAGGAATTGCCTGATGTGTGGAATAGCATTTAAAAAGCAATGCTGGATTTATATGTGCGTTACATGTAAATTTTACTTCCATCTGGATTGTGCTACATCAAGAAGAAGAGAACCCATTATATCCTTAAATCCATCGTGACAGGTAAATCTTGATTTTTAACCCCTCAACTTTTACTAGATACATATTCAGCCCTAGTTCTAACCATCCTAAAATAGTGTTAGGAGAAAGGTTTACTTCACCGACGCAAACGAGAGATTATTTACTATATATTTCGTACACACAATTACATGTTACATATGAGTATATATATTTATAGTGTTAAACAACGAATTAGAAGCAAACAAGGAATCCTAATCGCAATAAAATTCTAGTTCCTTGTTTAAATCAACTTCGCACTCGAACATATATAGCCTAGTTGTTGAGCTTATGTCTCCTGATATCTTCATAAGAGGTTTTAGGTTCTTTACATACAAGTTTAGTCCTAGTTCTATCAATCCCAAGATAGCCCGATGATTGGTATATCTTAATATTCTCATATGAGATTTTAAGTTTAAACCTCACTAACAACATATCTTGAGTAGGGAAAGGGTTGGAAACAATGACGGGATAACCCAGTTAGGTCGAGTTTATCTGACTAAAAATACTCCTTCTCTCGAAGTAGTGTGGACAGTAAAAATACATTTATTTCCAGTGATAATTCCAAAAGTTAACAAGACATAACATATGTGTTGATTGCTACATAGATCATTTAGTCTGCATCATAACATGTATGATCTTACTTGTTCTGTTTACTACATAGATCATTTAGAAAGCGTATGACTTGTGATTTCTAATGTAGGAGGCTTGAAAGATTACGACCCTCGTCATATTCAGTTCCCACTTCTTGATGAAACTTACAATATTATCCCATTGATGTTCAAAGCAGACGCTTCTCGATATAATAAGCAAACTATAGACAAAAATGGATACCTCATTCATTTCATCCACGAACATCCACTAATCTTAATTCAGGATGAAAAAAATGTAGATCCCACAGCACCTAGTAGCTCACGAACCAAGTTGATACAATTGCATAGCCCTATGAAGAGGATTAGACTATTATGCAACGGATGTTCAAATATTACAAATGCCCAAAAGAAGATGAGTGCTCTGAATTTGTTCTCCATGTGTGGTGCACTCAACTATCCACTGAATTGAAAAGCTATCCTGACCACTCAGAGCATACCCTTCACCTGATTTCAAATGTGCCTAACAACGTATGTGGTGTGTTTGAATGTAGCTTATGCAGATTCCTCTGCAATGGCTTTGCATATGGTTGTCACGAATGTAAATACTACATTGATATCAAATGTGCATACATGCCAGAAAAAATTGAACATGAAGCACACCCAGATCACCTACTTTCAGGAGAATATGTTATATCAGAACATGACTTCGGTAGATGCGGTGCATGTCTTGCTTCTACTACTGGGTTCCGTTACACATGTCGTGATTGTGATTTTAAACTACACCACCAATGTGCTTTGTATTTGGTTAAGACAATTACGCACACGTATGATAAGCATTATTCATTGAGGTTGACTTACTCCCCAATTGAGAACCGTAATAGTGATTACTTTTTGTGAAATATGTGAGAATGAAATTTATCCATACAAGTGGTTCTATCATTGTTCAGAATGCGCCGAGTCAATCCATTGCTATTGTGCTCCGCTAATTCTCAGTTTCGAACAAGTTGATGAACAAGATCCAGATGGTACGGGTGTTTGTAGGTTTATAAATTTAAAGTTTGGAGGTGTATTTGAGACTAAACATCATTCACATCCTCTATCACTGGTTATAGGGACTGAAAGTCTTGCTCATTGCTCAAAGTGTCTGAAGCCATTAAAACACACATTGGTCTTCAAGTGCTTACAGTGTGACTTTGGTCTTCATTACAATTGTCATTATTTTACAAGAAGCTGGTATATGAAAAAACGAGAAGAAGAACGGAGGTTCAAGGTTGATCATTACTTAAGTGAAATAAATTTGCAAAAAGATGACCATTGGAGAGTCTGCAGACCTTCAACAGAGTGATTATAAATTAAAGTGCTTTGATATATAAGTGATTATATGACTAGCTCTCAAAATCATCATTCCTAGGCTCATTTTATCGTGTTTTCCCTAGTTATAATTACGGAGTATAAAGTTATGGTCAATTTATGATAAATCCATTATAAATGCGCGTTGATAAATATTATAGTATAAGATGCTAATGTATACTTGCGGTGAATTTTTCTGTAGATTTATCATTGTCCATTTGATATACATGGTCTTTGTTTAATGCAGTGACAATAGATCAAAAGTTGCATCTTCTTGCCTTTAAAGTTTAGCATGAAGTTACCAAGAAAACGAAAACCGACAGTTATTCGCAATAAATTGTTAATAAAAGAACTGGTAGATGTATTCTCCACATCAACGTATTCTCCTCATTTCTCCCTAGGACATGAACACTACCATCCATAATGTACTTCCTCACCAACACATGAACCCACCTTTAATTATTTTAGTAATTAAAGTTATGAATTTGCACCAAACATGTAGATGTGTATAAATGCCAAAAGACACCTTATACATATAATACAGATATTTGTAAATTGGAGATACACTATAAATCAATATGAAGTTTGATATACACAATAGATGTTGTCCTAAAGTTAGTACCAAGAACTCACAATGAACAAATTTACAAACATGCACTACTACAAAAAATAAGCAAAGAAACCTCTTTTTTAGGCTTTTGGAACCGGTTTTACAAGAGGTTCCTTTAAGTGGGGTTCCAAAAGTATGAAACCGGTTTAAAAAGAGGTTCCTTTGATATAGTAAAGAAACCGGTTTTTATTAAAAAAGAGGTTTCTATTCCCTTCTAAAGAAACCTCTTTTCAGTGGTAACCGGTTTCTTTTTTTTTTAACAATGAAACCTCTTTTTTGACTAAAACAGGTTTCAAAACCTACTAAATGGAACCTTTTTTAAATAAAAAACCGGTTTCTAAAGCAGTTTTTATTTATTTATATGCAATTGCAATATTCTGCATTTCATATTTTTGACAACCTGCTATTCTACAGTATATTTTAAAAGGATGCTTTAGCAAAGCAGTATTCCGGCTTTTACTTCATAAACATACAAAATTCTCCAAACATAGTACCTATTTCTATATTCATCATCAAAATCACAATAACTTGCACGCAATATTACCAAAGCAAAACGTACACAATCCTATAGCATCAAAATGTATAAAGTCGCACAATTTCTTAACATCAAGCATACAAAATCCTATAACATCAAAATGTAGTATAACATGCATTTTGTCTAGCTATTTCGAGCAAAATCAACCCATTTATTTCCTTTTGTACTTTATAACCGGCACCTATCTTTTTGCCATGTAATTTTTGTGATCCTTTAAATCTCTTCCAAAATGTATTGCATATCTTGTTGACTTCTTTTTTATTGGTTCCACTTTAAGCCTCCCAAACAACTGTTGTTTTTAAATGAATGATATTGAATGTTAGTAAATACAAAGACTAAATTAAACAATATATGTAACAATTTAAAATAATATACGTAACAGTTTAATACACCATTATACCTTGATCAAAATCCAAAGTTGATCTTTGTCTCCTTCATTTAGTCCAAGATCCACATCATCAAATTCATTGTAATCTTCATATTCAGAGTAGAGTCAATATTGTTGTTTAAATCATGAAACATATATACAGACAGATTATATCATCAAAAAAGATTGATCAAAATGTTACAAAAAGTATGAATGCTTGTTTTGGTGGCCTAATGGTACAAGGTTGACTGATTTGGAAGATGTTAAGGGTCTGATCTATCAGATTTTCACAAGAATACTTTGCAACACACTTGGCAATTTTCCATTTTTCACATTCATTCCTTGCAACCCACTTGATGATTATAATGTTGACTATTACAACACATATGGAAATTCCAACTGTAAAACAAACCTTCTGTGATTATATATAAAACAAGTTATGATCAAGTTCCCATGGTTTCTGTTGTAGCAAACGAGCAACTAGTTGGCAGCTAAGTTTAAATCCACAAAATATGTACCAGACACATATTTTTGTTGTTAAGATTTAAAATTTGCTATTAAATAATGAATGTGATAGTTATAATTACATTAACAACACTGTCACTGACTCACTAATTTAATTATAAATCTTTACCTAAATGATGCTGATAAAGTATTGAACTCTATAGGCTTCATGTAACTAACCCATTCGATCCAATAAGCCACACATATACGACCTGAAAAACATCTGTGGAAGATAATATAGTTACACAAATGCTTTCAATAAAAAAAGAACAAGGAGATGATAATAGCAGTAACATATCTCACTTACCTGAACTCATTACTCAGATGCTTTTGAATTTCGTTAATCTTCGGAAGGTACATCATCTATACATATACTTCATACGTATATATATATATGGAGATTGATATGTACAACTATTAGCCCTAATTTTAACAAAATAAGCTACTGGTCCTAAACCCTAGCATTAATTTTAACAGAAAAAAAAGAAATTACCATAATATTAGGAGAGCTTTTGGCCGGATTATGAAATAACCAGAAGTTTACCAGATCTACACATGCAGCTACGAATTTTTGCGTTTGCAATTGTAGCTACTACAAAAAGTGCGGCTTTAATTAAAATACGGATGTGTATATAGAGTTTTAGGCTTTCTAGAGGATGAAGTGACGAAAGTAGGTGAAGTATGGTTCAACGGTGATAGCCCTGGTGAACGATTGTGAGTTCGAAGGTGGAGAGGTAGAGAGGATGGAGATGGAGAGGCAAGAGTTTTGGCGTCTATTGTAGAGGGATACAAAATTTTTCTTTTGGTTCCGCTAAAAAACTGAATTTTCGTTTTCAGTAGAACCGGTTTCTAAATAAAAAAAGGTTCTAATAGTTTGAAACCGGTTCTTTAAATAAAAGAGGTTTCTAAAGTAAAAGTAAAGGAACCGGTTTAAAAAAAAAAAAAAGAGGTTTCAAAGTATGAGAGCGGTTTTTTGGTAAAAAGAGGTTTCTAAAGTGAACCAAAGGAACCTCTTTTTAAGTAATATCAAAAAACCGGTTTCTTATGGTTTTTGAAACCTGTTTTTTTACACTTTTCTAAAAAGAGGTTCCTATTGGGGGTTTCTTTGCTCAATTTTGTAGTAGTGATGTGGTCCTCTGTTTCTATTTCTTTGTCTTAAATACCAAATGTATTGTTGTTGATATTTCTTTATATATATGAGAATATATTTGCAAACTATTGTAGGACTAAACTTAGATCATTCTGGCTAAGTTGCTGATTGATCTGATTAAGTTAATGTCACTGCATAATATGCTTTCACGGGTATTCGAGTATGAAGATGATTTTTTAAGTGACCTATTTTATGATATTGACTTTAATAATGCTTGTCTTTTATCTATACGTTAATTTCTTCAACATGATTCTTATTGCATATAAAGTAAAAACTGTGTATACCTGAAACTCAAGTGCGATTATCAATAGAAGAATGATCAGGTGAGAAAACTTCTAAATCATCTTTGCTTTTCCTAGCGCCCTGTTTTCAGCACATTGTTCTAGCACCGAAGCCTCCAAGGACATACCTCACACAACTTAAAAACACAGATAAAGGCTCACAACGAGAGTCGCTTGCGCCCATAATATCGTTCTTGACACAAGATCGTAATTAGAAACCGCTATGGTAAGAACTAAGAAGTGCAGTGGCAACTAAATGGTAAGGTTTAGGAACATAGAATGGCATCACATTATTATTATTTGCCAATAGCCTTTCTGGAACTTAACCCACCATTTGATATTTTATCATATCATATGCCACCAAGAACTGTAAAACAAAAACTTGAATACAAGCTAAAAAAATCGTATAAAGGTTTTGATCCATATTGAGTGCTTATATAACAAAATAACATCCGAATTTTATTATGTACAGCAAAAAAACATCATATTTTTTGAATAAACATAAAAATTGTGTGAAATGCTATAAACTGAAACACTAAATTGGTTGAAAGTGGTAGCTGTTCTGAATTTGTTATTTTACATTGTTTGCCGTTCAACCATCTCAAGATAGGCTAATTGTTGGATACTTATTAGAGCCATAATTTCCTTACAAAAGGTCCGAGGTTTGAATCTCACTAGCTCCATATCTTGGAGTGGCCGGTGAAACAGGGTTGGAAGTAGTCACGAATAACATTTGAGTAAAAAGTACTCCCCTTCCCCTGGGTAGCATAATATAGAAGACCTTATTCAATTTACCCTTTTACATTGTTTGTTGTTTCCTTAGTGCTCTGTGAAATAGTAGTTAGCTATCTCTTTTTAGGGGTTATGCATTTTTTTGTTTTTTTGAAAGGCGATTTTTTTTGGCATCAGTAGATCATTTCTTTCAACGACCCTCATCATTTGCACGTAACACACACGTTCGGGCGGAAACCCGAACCCGATCGACGGTACACGGGAACACATCCATTCAAGCAGTGGTTCCGGGTATGGGTCCGTGAACGAATCCGGTAAAACCTCCCTATAGGGTCAATATATACCACCATTATTGGTGTTCAATTAGTTTAAAGAAAATCATTCCATCCCTAAGGATCGAACCCATGACCTCTCCCTATCCCATGACACAAAGTACATGGGGAGAACCGTTGGGCTATGCCCGCAAGTTCGGGTTATGCATTATTTGCATACAAGAAACTTCTCTAAACACTCGAATATATCCATTTGCCATCAGGTCCAACCCTTTGATTTCTGCCCTTCTCAACTTCATTCACAAATTTCGCCAATAAAAAAAAGAAGAGAATGGAATGTCACCAATGCATCTTGCTAGAGGAGTCACAATATAAAAATGTTCAAGAAAAGCATCTTATGCATTGCCTCCTAAATCAAATACTACCTCCGTCTCATCAGAAGTGTCCACTTTGACTTTTGATAGTCTTTATTTGTCAACTTTGACTATAAATATTTATATTCGTGTTATATAATATTTGATGAAAATTATATGAATGGATTGAGTTTTAAATGTGTTTTCATTGATATAACTTTTATCAAATATTATACAACACCAACAAAAATATATAAAGTCAAAGTTGAATAAGGAAGACTGAAAAAAGTCAAAATGGACACTTCTGATGGGACGAAGGGAGTATTAGGCTTTCATTTGTTTATTAAGTGAATTTTCCTTTTTCTCACTATAAAAAGAAATTAGCAATCACATCCAAAATCATACATAATGATAACATAGAGACTCTGAGCCCAGGTACGCATTCATTTGTTTATTTACTCATTTTCTTTCGTTCTAACTTCTAAGCTTTTTATTCTGGTTTATAATATGATCATTTAACAGCAAATATACAAGTTTACTTTCTTTTTTGTTATTTATATAAGATCGTTATATGTAGGAATTGAAATATAGTGATCAAAGATCAAAATTGAAAGTGCAATAAATGTCTATGGTTATAGCAAAGGATAAGGAAACGAGCTTAGAAGAGATTCAACATGAGCATCCACTCAAACTCATAGATTTGCAACTAATATATCAAGACTACCAAGAAGATGATGATGATGATATCAGTGATGATGAACTTATCACACTTCAACAATTCAAGTGTATGTGTGATAGGTGTGGTAAAGATATTGACTGGTACCATTGTTACTACTATCAATGTAGCCAGTCATCATGTAACTACTCGTTACACAAATTCTGTGCAGAACTACCCATAACTTTACGGTACCCATCTCACCTAGCTCATAACCTTGTCATCGAAACGGATAAAGATATAATATGTCAACAATGTGAAACAAGTCAATATGGCATATGTTATCGTTGTTATGTTTGCAATTACCAAATTGATCTACCTTGTGCTACACTTGTGGATCAAAATACGATCCATCACCCTGGCCACCCACACCGGACGTTATTTTGTGTTGGTGTTTTGCTTGTTCGAAAAAACATGAAGGGGTTTTCTATCATTGTATCATGTGTCTAAACTTCTCAATCCACGTTGAATGTGTTTTGTTGGAAGCTTCGACAAGCCCAACACACCCACTATAGAGGACCTGATTATACTACACTCACTACACCAACACTTTGACGTTGGTTAGCCTTTAAATTTATGAATCCTTAGTGCACAATAATAGTGAAGCGACAGTGTCGACCATATATCATTCAGGCGGTATAACCGACCATATATCACTTAGGCGGCAGAGCCGACCATATAATACAAGTAACACAAGCGCACTAAGAACTTAAACACAAACTAAGGCTTAACGGGGAAACTTAACAAAGAACACTTTTATTAATACAAAAATATAATTACAATATTACTTACTTATAAGTTTTCTTTTCTCTACTTATAAGCTCTCTCTAACTCACACTCTTCTTACTTCACACCTACTTCTCACACTTCACTTACTCACACCTTACTCACAAATGAAATCAACACCCATATTTATACTACTCCATGGAAACTTCTACACACTAGATTTTTCCATGGATAAATATCTAGATATTTTTACCACATAAAAATATTTAGATTTTTTCATTTTAACATCTAGATTTTTCTTCATATGTATATTAATATCTAGATATTTCTTTTACATTTTAATATCAAGATATTTATATACATTACTAATTTAATATTATGTAAATTTGCATTGTATTTTAACACTCTCCCTCAATGCAAATTTTCTTCCAATGATGTCTTGCAGACCATTCCAAGTGCTTCTCTGAATTTTGTAAACTTTGGTTTACTTAGGTTCTTGGTGAATATATCTGCAACTTGTTCATCTGTCTTTGTTGGCACCATCTTGATCTCCCCTTCAAGGACCTTCTCGCGAATATAGTGATAGTGTACTTCTATATGTTTTGTTCTTGCGTGAAAGACTGGATTCTCTGCTAGACGTATAGCTGATAGGTTATCACAGAAAAGCTCTACTTGATAGTCTGTTGATTGATGAAGATCTTCCATTAGTTGTTTCAACTATGTAATTTCTTGTGTTGCTGATGATGTCGATCGATATTCTGCTTCGGTGCTTGATAAGGATACAGTTGGTTGTCTCTTGCTGCACCATGATATTACTCCCGATCCAAGACTAAGCATGTATCCAGTTGTTGATCGCCGTGTATCATAGTCTCCAGCGTAATCAGCGTCACAATATCCAGTCACGTGGCATTCTTTTGTTTTCTTGTACAAAATGCCAAAGTTAATAGTGCCTTTAACATACTTTAATCTGCGTCGTACAACATCAAGGTGAGGCTTCTTCGGATTGCTCATGTATCGACTAACCACTCCAACTGCATAAGATATGTCTGGCCGGCTTAGTGTGAGATAAATAAGACTTCCAACCATCTTTCGATACATGGTAACATCTTGAAGACTTTTTCCTTCATCTGCTCGTAGTTTTGTATTCGGATCCATCAGAGTTGAGATAGGTTTGCAATTAAGCATTCTGTACTTTTGTAAAAGATCTCGCGCATATTTCTGTTGTCCCAGAAATAATCCTTCTCTTTTATGCTCTATTTCGAGTCCAAGAAAATGTTTGAGTTCTCCAAGCTCCTTCATATGAAATCTGATAGACATATTCTCTCTTGTTCTTTGGATCTCCTCATAGTGATCTCCCGTGATAATTAAGTCATCCACATATACTAGCACTATGGCCAGTTTTCCTTGATCTTGTTTCACAAATAAACTAGAATCTGAAGGAGCAACTGTGAAACCACTTTGTACCAAGAACTCGTCAATCTTCCCGTACCAAGCTCTTGGAGACTGCTTCAAGCCGTATAGTGCTTTCTTTAATTTGCAGACATGGTCAGGATGGAACTTGTTCTCAAATCCTCTTGGTTGCTCCATATAAATGTCTTTGTCAAGTTCTCCATGTAAGAAAGCGTTCCTGACATCCATCTGCCACAGCTTCCAAGATTTGCTAGCGGCTAAAGCTAGTAGAGCTCGAATTGTTGTGATCTTCGCCACTGGACTAAATGTTTCTTCATAATCCAGCCGATATTGTTGAGAAAAACCTCTAGCAACAAGTCGAGCTTTATACCTTTCAACGGAGCCATCTGATCGAGTCTTCACCTTGTAAACCCATTTACAAGATATTGGTTTTACATCTTTTGACTTTGGAACTAAACTCCATGTCTGGTTTTCTTTTAGTGCATTAATTTCTTCTTCCATCGCTTTCTGCCATTCTCGACTTTGCGCTGCTTCTTCATAAGTAGAAGGCTCAATAGGTATTGATTCATCCACATGAGCAGCATTGGCATACCTTGGATTAGGTTGTCTCGGCCTTACTGACCTCCTTAATTCTTGTGCATGCTCCTCGACTTCCTTTTGGCTTGGACGAACCTCCTCGGATATAGATTGATGTACACCAGTTTTCCATGGACTCTTTTCCTTAGAGTACGACCCTTCTCCTTCTTTTATTGGATCCAATATCTGCTCTTTAGGTTCTTCTTTTTCTTCTGGACCTTCTTCTAATCCATGAGATTCTGGAAGCTCTATCTTTTGAGGTGACCACCATGAAGAAGCTTCATCAAATACCGCATTTCTTGAAGTATGACACTTTCCATTATTTGGATCACAACATCTCCATCCTTTTCTTGATTCATCATAACCGACAAAAATGCACCGAATTGCCTTCTTATCAAATTTGCTTCGTAAATGATCTGGCACGAAGACGTAGCATACACATCCAAAAACTTTGAGATGATTGACGGTTGGCTTGATCTTCCATAATCTTTCATATGGTGAAATATATCCCAACTTTGTTTGTGGGATTCTGTTAATCACGTATGAAGCCGTCCTCATACATTCGGCCCAAAATCTTCCTGGTACATTCTTACCATGAAGCATACTTCGACAAGTTTCAGCAAGATGACGATTCTTACGTTCTGCCACTCCATTCTGTTGTGGAGTATTAGGGCAAGTTAATTGCCTTCTGATCTTGTGCTTCTCAAGATACATATTGAACTCAGTCGATAAATATTCTCCTCCATTATCTGTGCGTAAGCACCTAATCTTATTATTGAGCTCACTTTCTATCTTCTTCTTGAACTCTTTAAACTTCTGAAAAGTCTCCGACTTTTACTTCATGAAGTAAACCCACACATACCTTGAGAAGTCATCAATGAATGTCACCATATACTTCATTCCTCCAAGTGACGTTTGTTTCACTGGGCCAAAGACGTCTGAGTGTATGAGCTCTAGTGGTGTCTTGGACTGATATTGTGACTCCTTGAATGGCAATTGGTGAGCTTTTCCAAATTGACATCCATCACATATTGTATCTGTTCGGATATCAATTTGAGGAAGCCCATTTACTATGTGTTTCACCATCATCTCCTTTAACTTGTTGTAGCCCACATGTCCAAGACGTTCATGCCAAAGATCAGCCGTCTCATTCTTTCGAGTCTTATCCACATATGCTGTTTCAGCAGATAGTACATAGACCGACTCTATTCTTCTTCCTTGCATAATTGGATTGCCAACCACCTTCACTCTCTTGAATACGGACACATCTTCTGGTCCAAAGAGCACATAATTCCCTTCTGCTGTCAATTGTGGTACTGATAGTAAATTCTTCTTTAGGCCAGGGACAAGATACACCTTCTCGAGTTGGAGCTTTTGAGAGTCGCCTTCATTTAGAATTATTGTCTTTTCAATGTGAGAAATAGTCAACCTTGAATTGTTGGCTATCAACACGACTCTCTTTCCTTTGTAATCCTCCATTTCTTGCAGCTTTGTCCCATCGTTGGTCATATGATTTCACCCAGAATCGATGATCCAATCATCTTTGTAGTTTATTTTTGACTTTAAAGTTGTTGTAAGAGCTTGATCATCTATGTCAGCTTCAACAGAGAGTCCAACTTCTGCATCCCATGTTTCTTCATTAATGGTTGCTTCGAATGTGACCTCTTTCTTCTCATCTCTTGCGGTAGTCACATTTCCTTCGAAAGTTCGCCTTCTGGAGAATCTACATTCTCGAGCAAAATGACCCTTCTTGCCACAATTGAAGCATTCACCATTCTTTCTCTTATCATTCTCTCCATATTGTTGGCGATGATCTTTTCTTCCTTATTGAGCTCCTCCTGAAGCATTGCTTTTTGGTTTTAGATGACTTTTGCCTCCATATGTATGTCTTTCTTTCGTCACTTCTTGTCTTCGAGACATAGCTTTCTTCTTATTGGTGAAGAGTGTTTCTTCTTCGCCTTTTATGCTCACTTCATTCATCTGCTTGGCTAATGCCTCTTGGTTAGTCAATAAATTCTCCAACTCTATTAATGATGGTTGAGTAGGTCATCCTCTCACAGCGGCTATAAATCCATTATACTCGGACCTTAAGCCATGGATGATAATTCTCTTCATCCTTGCATCACTCACTTTCTCTTCAGGAGCAAGTTGAGATATCTCACGGTAAATAGATTTCACCTTGGTGAAATACTGAGAAATAGACAGACTTCCTTGTGAGATACCCGCGAGCTCATTTTCCAAGATCTGAAGGCGTGCTTCATTCTTCTTTGAAAATAATTTTTCAAAAGTTTCCCAAGCTGCCTTTGGTGTTTTCTCGTCACGGATGTGCTCCAATAGATCCTCCTCGATTGTAGTTTTCAATATAAATAAAGCCTTCCTGGCCTTGATGTTCCATTTTCTTAAGGCTTCAGCATTTTCTTTCGGTGGAGGCGTAGTGTCACTACCAGCAACTATTTCCCATAAATCCTGTCCTTGTAGGTAGGATTCTATGCAAGTCCGCCAATAACCATAGTTGTGGTTATTGAGACTCTTGATTCCACTGCTCGTACTTGCAAGATCTGTCATCATGACGTCCAACGTTCAATAAGCTTGGTCCCAGACCGATGAGCTTTCACAATTCCTAACTGTGCTCCGACAGAATCTCCCTTAGAGTCTTGGTGAAAACAAGTCGATGTAAACGGCCAACGTTTACCGATTTCCTCCACTAGAAATGGTCTCGAACGACCCGCTATGATGCCAATTGTTGGAAGCTTCGACAAGCCCAACACACCCACTATAGAGGACCTGATTATACTACACTCACTACAACAACACTTTGACGTTGGTTAGCCTTTAAATTTATGAATCCTTAGTGCACAATAATAGTGAGGCGACAGTGTCGACCATATATCATTCAGGCGGTATAACCGACCATATATCACATAGGCGGCAGAGCCGACCATATAATACAAGTAACACAAGCGCACTAAGAACTTAAACACAAACTAAGGCTTAACGGAGAAACTTAACAAAGAACACTTTTATTAATACAAAAATATAATTACAATATTACTTACTTATAAGTTTTCTTTTCTCTACTTATAAGCTCTCTCTAACTCACACTCTTCTTACTTCACACCTACTTCTCACACTTCACTTACTCACACCTTACTCACAAATGAAATCAACACCCATATTTATACTACTCCATGGAAACTTCTACACACTAGATTTTTCCATGGATAAATATCTAGATATTTTTACCACATAAAAATATCTAGATTTTTTTATTTTAACATCTAGATTTTTCTTCATATATATATATATATATATATATATATATATTAATATCTAGATATTTCTTTTACATTTTAATATCTAGATATTTATATACATTACTAATTCCATATTATCTAAATTTGCATTGTATTTTAACATGTTTCTCTTCCTATAAAGTTATCACTTCGAGATAACCGTTTTAGCCATCCACACCTACTTTTACATTGTTCGCCATTTCTGAGTACTCTGTTCACTCGAACATATTCACTTGCCAGTTGCCATCAGCTCCAACCCTTTCACCTCTGCCCTTCTCAACTTCATTTACGATTCTGCTAATAAAGAGAAAAAGAAAATAGAATCTCACCAATGCATCTAGTCATCTAGAGACTACAAGAGACACAATATAAGATGTCCAAGGAAAGCATCCTATATATGCTTTGCTTCCTAAATCAAATATTCTAAGTGAGTTTCCTTTTTCTCACTATAAAAAGAAGTTAGCAATAACATCCAAAATCATACATAATGACTATGTAACACACACCCAGGTACGCATTCATTTGCTTATTTACTCATTTTCTTTTGTTCCAACTTCTAAGCATTTTATTTTATTCTGCTTTATATGATCGTTCAACACTGAATATACAAGTTTATTTTTTTTTTATTTTTTTTTTTTTTTTTTTTTGTTATTTATATAATATCGTTATATGTAGGATTTGAAATATATAAAGCGATAGAAGATCATACTTGAAACGGCTATAAATGTCTATGGTTATAGCAAAGGATATGAAAACGAACTTAGAAGAAATCCAACATGAGCATCCACTCAATCTCATAGATTTGCAACTAATATATCAAGACTACCAAGAAGATGATGATGATATCAACGACGATGATCTTATCACACTTCAAAAATTCAAGTCTTTGTGTGATAGGTGTGGTAAAGCTATTGACTGGTACCATCGTTATTATTATCGATGTAGCCAGTCGTCATGTAACTACTCGCTACACAAATTCTGTGCAGAACTACCCATAACGTTACAGTACTCAAATCACCCTCATATTCTTGTCCTTGAAAAAAATGAAAAAGATATACAATGTCAACATTGTGAAAAAAGTCGATATGGCATATATTATCGTTGTTATATTTGCAGATATCAAATTGATCTACCTTGTGCTACACTTGTGGATCAAAATACAATCCATCATCCAGGCCACCCACACCCATTAGTATCTGCAAGAAATGACGATATTTTGTGCTGGTGTTTTGCTTGTTCGAAGAAACATGAAGGGGCTTTCTATCATTGTATCATGTGCCTAAACTTCTCAATCCATGTTGATTGTGTTTCTCTTCCTATAAAGTTATCACTTCGAGATAAACGTTTTAGCCATCCACACATGCTCACCCTTTCGTATTCCGTTTCCGGTTTACCATATGATTGCAAATGCCCGGTATGTGGAATATATTTTGAAAAGGAAAGCTGGATTTATAAATGCAGCAAATGTCTATATTATATTCATCTAGATTGCGCAACATCAAGAAGAGAAGCCTTTATGTCCAACTACTTAACAGGTAAATCATATTTTTTTCCCTTCAACTTTTACTACATACATATTCGGCCCTAGTTCTAATCATTTCAAGATAGTCTAGTTAACAACACCTAACACGAGGTCTCATGTTCAAACCTCACAAGCATAATATATCTTGAGCTTAAGGGAAAAAGTCATAAATTGTGACATAAGAACTTACTTAAGTCGCGTAAACAGGAAACCTTAATCTGTTTAGATTCAGTCCTAGTTCTAAAGTTAACAACACCTAACATAGGTGTTGCTGCTACATAGATCATTTAGTCTACATCATAACATCTAGTATGATTTTATGTGTTCTGTTTTATTTACAAAAATTATCCTATCTTTCATAAATATGTAGAAAGTATATGACTTGTGATTTCTAATGTAGGAGGCTTAGGCAATGCCCGTAAAAATTTTCTAGCTGTCGATTACCCTCATATCCTCCAATTCCCACTTCTTGACGAAACATACAATATTATCCCCTTATTGATTAAAGTGGATGCTTCTCAAGATATTAAGCAAACCATGGATGAAAATGAACACCTCATTCATGAACATCCATTAATCTTAATTTCGGAAGACACCACTGCGCCAAGTAGGACACTAACCAAGTTGATACAATTTCATAGCCCTATGAAGAGGATTAGACTATTATGCAATGGATGTTCAAGACCATTAACATCATTTCCATATTACAAATGCTCAAAAGAAGACCAGTGTTCCGAATTTGTTCTCCATGAGTGGTGCGCTCAACTACCCGTCGTATTGGAAAGATTTCCTGGCCACTCAAAGCATACCCTTCACCTCATGTCGAATGTGCCTAACAACGTACATGGTGTGTTTGAATGTAGCTTATGCAGATTCCTTTGCAATGGCTTTGCATACGGTTGTCTCGAATGTAAATACTACATTGATATCAACTGTGCATACATGCCAGAAAAAATTATACATGAAGCACACCCAAATCACCTCCTTTCAAGAGAATTTGTTTCATCAGATGTTTTCTTGTATACATGCAGTGCATGTCTTAATACTTTTAAATATGAATATGGGTTCCGTTACACATGTAGTGATTGTGATTTCAAACTGCACCACGAATGTGCTTTATATCTAGTTAAGACAATTAGGCACAAGTATGATAAGCATTCATTAAGGTTGAGTTACTCCCCAATTCAGAACCATAAGAGTGACTACTTTTGTGAAATATGTGAGCATGAACTCAATCCATACATGTGGTTCTATCATTGTTCACTGTGCGCCCAGTCAATCCATTCCAATTGTGCTCCGCTAATTCTCAATTTCGAACAAGTTGATGAACGAGATCCAGAGCCATATAAATATGTTACGGGTGTTTATAGGTATATAAATTTAAAGTTGGGAGGTGTATTTGAGACTGATGATCATCCACATCCTCTATCACTGGTTTTAGGGACTCGAAGTGATACTCATTGCTCAAAGTGTCTGGGTCCATTAAGACACATATTGGTGTTCAAGTGCTTACAGTGTGACTTTGGTCTTCATTACAGTTGTCATCGATTTGCAAATTTTATATTACGTACATGGGCACGCATACGACGACGAATGATTTTGAGGCATCACATAGATAAAATAATAAGAACAGAAGTCGTCAGACCCACCACAATTCAATAGGAAGTCCTCAACAACGTGTTTCAATAAGTGATTCCGTGACTAGTTCTCGTGTTTCATCATTTGTAGGCTCAATATCGTGTTTTCCCTAATTATTAATTTCATTATGTGCTACGAAGTAGTATAAGGTTATAAATGTTACACCCTAATTTAATATATATATATATATATATATATATATATATATATATATATATATATATATATATATATATATATATATATATATATATATATATATATATATATATATATATATATATATATATATATATGTGTGTATGTGTGTGTGTGTGTGTGTGTGTGTGTGTGTGTGTATCCACTGTAAATATGCATTGATAAATTAATAAATATAGTATGCTATGTGCATCTGTCGGTAGATTTATCATTGTCCATTTGAGATATATGGTCTTTGTTTCAATGCATTATTATGACAGTAGATCAAAAGTAACATATTGTTGCCTTTAAAGTTTAGCAAGAAGTCATCAAGAAAAACAAAATGCACACATGAAATTGATATTTACATATATCAAAATGCACACATGTAGAAAAACAAATACATTGGCATTAATTTTTCTGATTATACAAAGACAATAAAACAACTATTAATTAATTTAATGTGTAATGTAATACAAATTATCTATCAGCTAATTCAAAATTATCTCGTCACCTAATTATAACCACACAAAAAGTCAAAAAGGACTAACTGAATTCAATTGACATGCATGGACCAGAAAACATTAATAAGGGTGTGTTTGGATGAAACTAGCCGGAGCTGGAGCTTATAGTTGGAGCTGGAGCTTATGGGCTAGAGCCTGGATCTTATTTTAAAGCTGGTAGCTGAAGCTTGTTATTTTTTTATAAGTGTTTGGTAAACTAGCTGGAGCTTATTTTCTAGTTCATAAGCTCTACTTTTTTTCATAAGCTACTAGAAGTAGCTTATTTTTTAAGAGCTTATTATTTTCATAAGCTCCACTTTTTATGTCTACCAAATAAAGCTTATGTCTTAGAGCTTATTAAAATCATAAGCTCAAGCTTCAATAAACTCTCATAAGCTCTAAGAAGCTGTGTGTCAATCACACCCTAAATCAATAAAATATACTCCGTAATCATGATCATACCTGTTACAACAAACATTTACGTACCAATACCAATGGCCCACAAAAACTTAGATTCATTATCCTCATCGTCAACCAAATCCGACACCCTGTAATGATAATCGAACCGGATCCGGATTCGACAAACGGGGCAGCTTGCCAGTTTCAATAGCCACGTGTCAACACATCTAGCATGAAACATATGATCACAAACCGGAATCACACGGCACATTTCACCATTTTTGAAATACTCCAAACAAATTGAACAATCAGAATCATCATCATCATCATCATCTGTTGGGTGGTAATTGCTTGACATGGTGAACTGGATCAAAAATTAGATTTGGCATGTCAATTAAGTTGAATTGAAATTGGAGGATTTGGGAAGCAATTTGATAAGAAGATGATTAGGCGTTTTATCAAAGAGAGAGAAAGAAAGAGAGAGAGAGAGATGGAGTCGGAGGCGAAGGGGAGAATTAATGTTACTCCGTATTTTTGTACTCGATCTAGTAAAAAAAAAGAGAGAATCGGTACAAAAATATACAGTACTTCGTTAATTTATTTATTTTGATCTTAATAAATTCTACCCTTATCTAAGAGCTCACGGGGTCTCTTATCACTCTCGTCGTCAGTTTCGACATCGGCGGTGACCGTCAGTTAGCCGACACCCCTCCGGTCGGTTCACCGTCTTGGGGCTCAACCTAAAATGTGGAGCCCAATTTTGAATTTTATATCCATTACATTGCAATCATTTTATTTTTTTATTTTTATTTTTTATTTTATTAAAATACTACTAACCCCTTAACATTTTTACACAACATTTCTCTCTAACTTTCTCTCTAAATCACATTCCCAACTTTGTACAATTTTTTTTTTTTTTTATTCTAAACAAAAAAAACAACAAATGTCTCCTTCCAACCACAATATTATAGCAATCAACACTTATTTTGGGAGTGAATTTGACTCCGAGAAAAGGACGTACGCGAATGGCTCGATATAACCGTTTGATAATATAACCGTTGATGGCTTTGAGTTAAATACATTGTATGTGTTACTTAAAACGAAGTATCTTCCCTCTACATTGAAGTTTTGTATTTCAGCGACGATACGCAAAAATTTAGAAATGTTGATTATCCCCAAAAGTGGTACGAAATCGTAGGGGAAATGAAGATAAAAGATAAAACGATTGATTTGTATCTTTATTTCAATCCTGACTATTATCATCTTTGCTACAAGTACACGAATAGTTTCGATGACAGATACTTCACTAATTAGTAATTTCATGTAACATTTAGTATTTTGGGAGTTTATTCTATTGTGTACTCGTAGTTTAAATTATGTAATCGTAATTAGGAAATTATGGAATCGCATTTTTAGGAAATTATATAATCGTATTATTTAGGAATTTATGTACTTGCGGTTTAAATTTGTATTATTTTAAGTGTGTTATTTTTAATATAAACTAAGGGCATGTCATCCACGAAAAGAGAGTAATTTTCACAAGTCAAAAAGATGTATAATCACTGAAGTTCAGTTATTATAATAAGAACTAGTTTGAACCAGACCAATGAGAACAAGTATTCCTAATGTAGATATTTTAAAGAATCCAGATGATTCAGTATAAGCTGAAGTCTTTAGCGAATACCTTGCTCCTTACTTATTCTAAACCTTTGCGGACAAATTTTCTGCATCATCCTTTGATTCTAGATATTTTAAAATTCTAAAATATCATCGTATCTTTCAGTATAAATATCCTCGATATTTCTGAAGATATCTTCATAACTATTATTGTCCGAGATTATTTATCTCTTTGCGCTATCTGTGTTACACCATAAAGGGAACTGTTTTAGTTTCTAAACTTCTAAAACCTTCGAGTTTAGATTATGAATGTTTTTGGAGAAGTGTTGGGAATTGAAGCATGAGTTAGTATAATATAATGACGTCTGGCCAACGTGGTTATATTACAGTAAGTCATGCTGAATTTCTAAAGGAACGTAATGATGGTTCACAGATCATACCTTCATCATGTACCATGTTACATAACTCTTTCATTCAATTTAACCTATAAACATATCAAGGACATAATTTCTTGATAGTTCTATCTTTCCCGGACTTTCTGGTAATTTAACAAATCAGATCGTGCTATTGCAATTTCTTTCTTAGAACATTAGTCATGTTCATTCGAAATTTGAAGATCTAACCTACAAATTCGAAACGTCTTGATCGCTTTACTTAAAGACGGGAAGAAAAACAAAAGCATGGAGCTCTGAAATATAAGGGAAAATATAAAGCCCGACAACAACACCTAAATTACAAACTGTGTATATGTAAGACCCAGTTTTCTGTTTCAGTACATCTGGATGCCGTCCAAACTATTTGGACGCCGTCCAAATGGTCTGGCGGGCCAGTTGTGGGTTTTTATATATTTTCACGGGGTATTTTGGTATTTTCACATGTGGGACGAATTTAAGGCCACAATATCACTTTTGGGGAGTGTCATTACTCCATTTTCAACTACCTTTTCCCTTCCACTTAAATCCTAGAGAGAGGGGGGGAGGTTTTTAGTGTGAGAAAGCTCAATCAAAGGAGGAAGAAGCTTGTTTTGGGTTTAAGCTCGAGTTTTAAAGTTGTTCATCTAGTCACTAGCTACGTTGTGATTGTGGTGGTAAGTCCTAATCTTAATTTCTTTACTTTAATTAGTGTTAAGGGTTAGGGTTTGGGTTAGTGATGAACATAAAACCCATTTGTTAGTGATTTGGGGTTTTTTTTGCATAAGATTGGGTCATGAGGACTCAAAGATGATTAACCTAGGGTTTTGAAATGATAAATGAGTTTATAGGTTTAAATGGTTGGTAAATCACTAGCACATTTTGTGGTTAAGTGAATGGGTGTTATTTGGATTTGTGGGTAACCCAAATGGGTGTGTTAACCTTGAAATGGGTCAAATGAGTCTTGGGTGACCTAAGTCGTCAAATGAGTATGTAAACACACTAACCTTGCGTTAATAAGTGTATTAAGACCATAATTGGCTAGTGTTAGGGTTTTGACGTAATTGACCTAGTATTAGGGTTAAGAGTGCAAATGGGTCGAAATTGCACTATGGGTCAAAATGACACTAGGATGGTGAGTGAGTTGGTTGACCAACTTGATTATGTGATTGATTATATGCATAATGTAATAGGTACGTTACATTGAAGGTTGCAAGCTCAGTTATCATTCACAAAAGGCGTTAAGGTGAGTGGAATAATTATATGCGTAGGTATATAATGTATTTATTTGTGTAGCGTGAGATGTGAAGTGTCAACGTGTTAAGATACCACATTTCACGGGAAGAGTGAAGTGTCGACGTGCTAAGACAACACTCCGAAAATCATGAAGGGTGAAGTGTCGACGTGTTAAGACACCACCCGGGGTGAAGTATCGACGTGTTAAGATGATAGTGTCGACGTGTTAAGATACCACCCGAGGTAAAGTATCGACTTTTTAAGATGCCACCCGTGGGGTTAGTGTACGACGTGTTAAGTACTCTAATGGTTGTTGTGAACACCGATGGTCTTTCGCGAGCACCATTCCCTTGTACGATTGGTTAACCATGGTTGTGTATTGTAGTGTAGCATATTATATTGTTCGGGTTATATGCTATTGGTTGTGCTAGCTTGTGGTAATGGAGATTTAGCATTATACTTTGAGATGGTATGCTAATTAAAATTCTAGCGTATATGAGGTATTTGTGTAAGTGATTGCAAGTAAGTAGGTTATATATGTATGTGTATAATTATTGCATTCACTAAGCGTTTTGCTTACCCTCTCGTTGTTTACTCTTTTTAGGCTCCGGCTTCCCGCTTTTGGGTGTTTAGCTTTTGAAGTTTGACCCAGATTTGGGTATTTTAACCCCCAAACACCATGCTCTAAGTGTCGTTTGAAATTTAAACTCTTGTGGTCGAAACTTGTATTTTGTATGGAAATCTTAATTTGGGTCGATGTGGGCTCGGTGTTGTAAAACTTGTTTTTATTGTGGAAATCTCTTAGTTTACTTATTATAAGGTGTTATGATAATTCGTTTCATTTAGAAGTGTCGGGAAGCGGGTTTTATTTTCGCTCATTTCGGACTTGTTGGACAGCAATCTGGCAGTGTATTTGGACGCCGTCCCATTTCCTTGGACGCCGTCCAATGAGTCAGTGAAACGGGACGCCGTCCCAAGTTTGGACGTCATCCCAATGTACTGTCAGTTACATTTTTTTAAGTGTGTTTGGTATAACGAAGTTGAGTCGTTACAGTATATCAATACGTATTGCAAAGTAAAGACACGTGAGAATTAAAAACACTATAACCCCAAGGTAATAGTAGAAGTAAATAGATTCCTCCGGTGGAAGAAGAAAAAGAAGAATGATAGATAATATAGCCAGGATAATATCAAGAATCAGGACTAGATTTAGCATTTTCACAATCTTTTGGAAATAAGAATTGAGGAAGAGATTATAGGAGTGGTGAAAATAATGGAATGGAAGAGGTTAATTTATAGCGAAATAACAGACATAGCAATCGAGGCAGATTACGCATTTAATCAAAGAAAATCATAATTTCCTTAATCACCGAAGAATCAAATCTTATATAGATTACAAAGATCTTCTTTAATTTCCTTGAATTCCGGAAATCAACCGTGACTACATCAAGAGTTAAGACGAACCTTAGATTTCATCATTTCACTCTTTTACGATAGCTTTTCTCATGCACTACTAGTAATCGAATTGTTTTATCCATATTACTCCATGGTAATAAAATTCTAGTTTTCAACTCATATTCGTCATGATAACATTCTTATTGTTAGCCATGACGGCCTCACTCAAATTTCAGGACGAAATTTCTTTAACGGGTAGGTATTGTGACGACCGGGAAAATTTTGACTTATTTTGAACCAAATCTTTATACGATTTAATATTTTCGACACGATAAGCAAAGTCTGTAAAGTTGAATCTCATAATTTTTGAACTACTTTAATATATTCAATTACCCTTTGACTGCTCTCGACGATTCACGAACAATTATATGTAAATAGTTACATAATATATATATTTTTGAACTACTTTAATATATTCAATTACCCTTCGACTGCTCTCGACGATTCACGAACAATTATATGTAAATAGTTACATAATATATATATATATATATATATATATATATATATATATATATATATATATATATATATATATATATATATATATATATATATATATATATATATATATATATATATATATATATATATATGAAAGGAACCGTTCATATACATTATAAACGATTCACAATAGTTGATTACATTGCGAGGTATTTGACCTCTATATGATACATTTTATAAACATTGCATTCGTTTTTAAAAGACAATCTTTCTTTACATCAAAAATTGACAGGCATGCATACCATTTCATAATATCCACTCTCCAACTATAAATTGATTTAAAAATAATCTTTGATGAACTCAATGACTCGAATGCAACGTTCTTCGAAGTATGCTATGAAAGACTCCAAGTAATATCTTTAAAATGAGCAAATGCACAACGAAAGATTTCTTTAACACCTGAGAATAAACATGCTTTAAAGTGTCAACCAAAAGGTTGGTGAGTTCATTAGTTTATCATAATCATTTATTTCCATCATTTTAATAGACCACAAGAATTTCATTTCCAGTTCTCATAAATATACGTCCCATGCATAGAGACAAAAAATAATCATTCATATGGTGAACACCTAGTAACCGACATTAACTAGATACATATAAGAATATCCCCTATCATTCCGGGATCCTCATTCGAACATGATATAATTTCGAAGTACTAAAGCATCTGGTACTTTGGATGGGGTTTGTTAGGCCCAATAGATCTATCTTTAGGATTCGCGTCAATTAGGGTGTCTGTTCCCTAATTCTTAGATTACCAGACTTTAATAAAAAGGGGCATATTCGATTTCGATAATTCAACCATAGAATGTAGTTTCAATTACTTGTGTCTATTTCGTCAAACATTTATAAAGGCGCATGTATTCTCAGTCCCAAAAATATAAAGGGTAAAAAGGCAAATGAAACTCACCATACTGTATTTCGTAGTAAAAATACATATAACGTCATTGAACAAGTGCAAGGTTGGCCTCGGATTCACGAACCTAAATTAATTATATATATTTATGTGTTGGTCAATATTTGTCTAACAAATTAGGTCAAGTCATAGTGTACCACAATCTTAATGCTCGAGACTAATATGCAAAAGTCAACAAAAGTAAATTTGACTCAAAATAATTTCCAAAAATTTATACATGATTAATATATAGTTTAAATATCGTCATTTTATATTTTTAAATATTTTTAAAAGATTTATTAGAGTAAATAATATAATTTATTTATTAATAAATAAAATTTTATATTATATTTATATAATAAAATATACTTTTATATATATTAAGTAATAAAATTTATAGGGTTCATTTAATATTATAAAGATAATATGATACGTATTATTAAAGTAAGTTATTACACGTAGTAAAATATGTTTGTATCAAATATTTATTTGATAAAATAATATCTATAATGATAGTAAGTAAAAGTTGTATTATTTTGTAATAATAATTATTATTATAAAAATATCAATATTTATAATTACTAAGATGACATTATGATAAAACGATAATTCTAATTATGATAACTTTAATATTTACGATAATTTTTAATATTATCTTTAAAATAATAATTCTATTTAAAATAATAATAATAATGATATTTTATAGTAATAATGACATTTCTATTAAGATGATAATTTTTGTTAAAATGATAGTTTTAATACTAACGATAATTTTAATAATAATAGTAATGATAAAAATAATAAGAACGATAATTTTATCTAAATCAATATCTTATAATATTTTAATTTCATCATGATACTCTTACCCATTATTTCCTAATCGTTTCGTTTAATAGATTTTAATCGTCTTTTATATCGTGTTCGTAATAATGATAATAATAGTAATCAAAATAATTAGGTGTTACAAATATTTATTTTAATTACACTAATATTAATAATGATAGTTACTATAACATTATTAACGATAATACTAATAATTATCTTAATGATAATATAGTAATAATAATAATAACAATAACAATAACCATTTTTAAATAATGATATATATATTAATAATGATAATAATAATAAAAATACCAATAATAATAATAATAATAATAATAACAATAATAATAATAATAATAATTGGATAATAATAATAATACTAATTATAACTTTAACGATAGTAATAATAAAAAAAAATAACAATTTTTAATGATAAATCCTTTTATTGATAAAGATAAGAATAATAATAATAAGATAAAACTAGAACGACGATAATAACGACGATAATAATAATCATTTTTAATAATAATACAAAAATTCGATGGACTATAACTTCAAATCCGTTCATCGAAATCATTCGATATCTAAATGAAAAGTTCTTAATTTTTCGCTAGCTTTCCAACGACATGCATATCTTATACCTTATCTTAGTCGCATATATAACTAATTCAGGATTCAACATAACCTAACTAAAGGCAATATCAAAAGTACAAACATGCATAATCCTATATACTCGAGCACTAGTCAGGGATACACTATTAGTATGTAAAAGTTAAATTATGAGTACTCACGTATCAATATTGAGATTCAATATTGCAGGAAAAGTACGTAGACGCAACGGAGATGATAAACACTATATTGACCTCACGAGCATACCCATGAACCATACCCAATCACCTCCATAGCTATAACCCATAATTTCCTTAATCCAATCCCACTCGAAAAACAATTTCGAAATCACTCGGACAACACTCTGACGTAATATTTTATGTATACTAATAATATCTTGAAATAATACGAAGTATATATATATATATATATATATATATATATATATATATATATATATATATATATATATATATATAAATCGATTGAGAGAGTTTAGAGAAAAATATTTTTAAGTTTCTATGAAATAATGAAACCTATTGAATTCTATTTATAATAGATTTTTGAATTATTAAAGTATGAATTATTAAAGTGAATTATTAAAGTATGAATTATTAAAGTGAATTATTAAAGTATGAATTATTAAAGTATGAATTATTAAAGTGAATTATTAAAGTATGAATTATTAAAGTGAATTATTAAAGTATGAATTATTAAAATGAATTATTAAAGTTAAAGTAAAGTAAAAATAATGTAAAGGTAAAGTTTAAGTATAGTAAAAGTATAAAACTATGTACGTATAATACGCGTATAAATATATATAATATTAATTTAAATCGTTATATATATTTAATAAAATAAAATATAAATATCGTTATCTTTATCATACTGGTTAAGTAATGAGTTGTCAAAAGTGGTTCTAGATATTTATAAAAGTTATATACGTTTTAATAATAAAGTTCTTTTTAAACTGAAAACGTTTTTGTACATTTGAAACTAAATCAAATAAATATAATAATTTTGTTTTCCAAAACCAAATATATTTTTAAGAATCATTTTGTTTAAAGGTTAAAATAATGGAAATCGTTATATCATAAAATGCTTTAGAAAAGTAGAATCATATATATTCATAATAGGTTTCAAGTTTTTAAATTACAGTTTGTTGGTGAAGCATGGGATAAAGTTCAAAGGTTAAATAAACGTATGAAATCATCTTAATGAAAAATGTCGAGTTACTTAACTTGTCGATATCCAACATCTAAGTTATTTACACTTCACGTTCTTACTTATAAATCACTTTACCATTTTCCGAATGTTGTCAAAAAGAATAGATTTCTTAAATCACAGTGGACCTCATAACATAGACCCGTAATGATATCATAATGTATCTGATAAATCAATCATTTGATATTATCTTCTAATTCCATCGATAAACATATTGAAACAAATACGTTCATGTAAAGTATTATACGCTTAATACTTTATTAATATTCTCAAGTTATAATATATATATACATATATATACATATTTATTTATATATAACGGTTCGTGAATCGTCGGAATTTGGTCGAGGTTATAATGAATGTATGAACACAATTTAAAATTCTTGAGATTTAACTTAACAAACTTTGCTTATCGTGTCGGAATAATATAAAGATAAAGTTTAAATTTGGTTGGAAATTTCCGGGTTGTCACAGTACCTACCCGTTAAAGAAATTTCGTCTCGAAATTTGAGTGGAAAGGTCGTGAATGATAATAATTATGTTTTCATGATGCATACAGGCTGAAAATTAGAGTTTTATTATCAGCGAATAATTTGGATAAACAATCCATTTATATGAAGAGTACGAATGAAGCTAACATAGAAGAGTGAAATGAGTAAGTGTAGATTCATCTTATCATTTGACGTAGATATGATTGATTTCCAGATTTCAAGGGATTTGAAGAAAATCTTTGTAATAAGATTTGATTCTCCGGTAACAAAAGGAATTAGGATCCGCTTTAAATGCGATCGTCCATTTTAATTGTTCTGTCAGAGATTTTCTTATAAATTCACCTCCTTCGTTTTCTTACAACTCACACTTTCTGTTGATGCATTTTATGCAAGTCCCTAGACATCTACCCACGTCCATTGCAGGTACAACAGTTTACAGGCCACCATGATCGTTCGTTATTATCCTATCCGTGTTTGTATGTGGTTACAGCAACTGCAGGAACGAGATGTGGATGTTTGACTATGTTAGACGTAGTCAGACGTCCGAGTGAAGCCTCACTCGTACGGCTGACAGGCTCATACGCACGGTTGATGCTGAGCTAAGTCACAATTACAACCTAAATGAGAAGACACGAGTGAGTGATCACCAGTACGGCTGATGAAGCCAACTCGTATGTGTGATGGATGAATCGTACGGGTGAGTCAACAGCAGGGGTATATAAAGTCTTATGTTCTTCATTTTTAGGTTAAGCCTCTCATTTGTTACACACATTCAGATCTGGTGAGCTCCTCCGATTCTCTCTCAACTCAAATCACCCAGGTGGTGAATAATAGCTCTAGGTGTTGATCTAATCACACTTGATTTAGTTATGGTATGACTAAATTAATCCAAAAAAACTTAACCTATTCACTAGAGGGTTTGATTCACTTATTCCGTCATTGTGTGAGTTAAATCTGTTGATTTCTAAGTTTCTAGTCATGTTTCATCACCTTCTATTCTTTCCCCCTCAACTCATATTTTAAAGTATTCATCAATATGCTCCATCCAGTTCTGATTCTCGATATACTTATAACTTTCATATCAGTCATTCTTCTTTTTCATCTACCGCTGGAAGAATCTATTTACTTCTACTATACTCTTGGGTTTATAGTGTTTCTAGTTCTCCCGTGTCTTTATATTGCTATATGCATCGATATATATGGTTTATAATTTTTGGTTTGTCGTTGGGCTTTATATCTTCCCTTATATTTCAAAGTCTCTGTTTCTATCTTCTATAATCATTGGCATCCACAGTTAATACTCTCTTTTATTTGCTGCAATTTATACCCCAATTTCTATTTCGGAGTTTTGTCCTTTCGTTTCTTCTTCTTGCGATTAAGCACCGCTTGTAATGGTCCAGAATTCACATATATGAATTTTGGAATGAACATTGTTAATGTTCTAGGAAGGAAATTGTGATGGCACGATCTTGACTTGTCAAATTACTAGAATACCTTGGAAAAGGCCGAATCATCAAGAAATATTTTCTTGATATTTTAGAGGTTAAATAGAATACAAGAGTCGTATAACATGGCACATGATGATGTTATGATCTGTGAATCATCACGTTCCATTTAGAAACTCAGCATGAATTACTGTATTATAATCACGTTGATTAAGTGTCATTATATTATACTAACTCATGCTTCAGTTTCCAACACTACTTCAAAAACATTCTTATTTTAAACTCAAAGGTTTACAGAGTATAGGAACTAAACAGTTTCCTTTTTGATGTAATACAGATAGTGCAAAGAGATAAATGATTGCAGATAAGAATAGTTATGGAAATATCTTCAGAAATATGGAGGATATTTATAATGAAAGATACGATGATATCTTAGAATTTCTAATATCATAGGATGATGAAGAATATTGTCTGTAAGGGTTTAGTGTCAGGAGCAAGGTATTCGTTAATGACTTCAGCTGACACTGAATCATTTGGATTCTTTGAAGGCAGGTTCAGTCTTTGTGATTTGTCCACAGCCTCCTTCATACTTTGCTCAATCCGTTTTCCAGTTCCAAAACTTCTCTATTTCTGAGCTTTGTTAATACACTAATCTTTATCATCAAACTTTTTACTGCTAAGGTCGTTTACAGTTTTTGTTGCTTCATCAGCATTTCGAGAACTAGTTCGCGGTTCAGAGTGTTTTTCAGAAACTTCACATTCGAAGTATGTAAGCCTTGGAAATAGACGTTATGTATAACTGTTGGCGTCAACATGCTGTGAGATTTCAAAATACTGATTGCTAACTCCCAATGATTCGTATGAAAATTCTCGTTACAAGAGGAAGATGAGTAAATGATGAGGTTTCAATAAATATAAAGATTCTTCAGAATGCCCAAGATCAGTGAAGTTGTTGGTAAGCTTATTGCTAATGTGGTGGAATATGAAAGGTTCTCCGGTAACAAAAGGGTAATCACATATATCAAAATTATGATAAGGCTACTCCGAATGAAAAAATCGAAGTTGTCTTGCTGGAGCTGTGATATAATTTGCTACTTTGCAAAGGAATTGCAAGGTTATTTTTGCTAATAAATGCCAAAAGATCTGACACAGATATGTGTTGAATTATGACTTTGGTTTCGAGAGCTTTTTAAGTACATAACTGTGGGTAATATGTGGTTGGATCATCATCTCGATTGCTCATTATTTGAAGTGTCTTCAGAGATTTTCGAAGGTTTTGAACACAAATTGTAATCGTTTGTATACATTTGATGTTCTAACACACTTTTAAAGTCAAAGTATAGCTTTGAAAGATGTAGGAATCTAAAAGTGACGGTACCGGTTATATCTCAAATTGAATTCTGAAATTTTAAAAGCAGAATATGTAATTGGGTTTGAATGAGTATGGTTGTTTTGATTTCTATGAAAGAATGTATATTATTGTGAAAGTAGGAAGTATAATTGATAATTTGCTTAATCTGATTCAAAGAATGTAACATATTAATTGTGAATTTATATATATCTCTCGGGTATTACCTACCCGTTAAAAAAAATTTCACAATTAATATTTTGTACATAAGAATTTTATTACAGTCATTATGAAAATATATATGTATATATTCTCCTCAGATGTAACATAGATTTTAATGAGTTAATACTAAATTAAACTCATTCGATTTACGGTAGGAACTAGAATTGAATAATTTCTTGAAGGCTTTAGAGGTTACATAAGTATTTCTTCAATAATATTGAAATTATGAATCAATACTTCGTTATTAGTTGAGATGTGATGTTGGTTTTCGTTAAATTCTTGTGAACTTTGCAAAGTACGAATGATGTTATCTGAAAAGTTTCGGTTACATCAATGATGAAGTGTAAAATCAAATATATACTTGATTTATTAAGAATTGGAATTTGTTGAATTGAGACAGAGATTGTAGTTAACGATGGTTAAGTCGCGGGCGAGGGATGTACATTATTGCATATTTGTAATATGAATTAACTGAGTAGTTAAGATTCACACACAATAGCTTAGCACGGAAAGATTTATTTTTTATTTCAAAATATATATATATAAAATATATATATAATTTCTTCAGAGGGAATGAGTTAATTCTTCATAACTTATTGATACAATATACACGTTATTGATTCGAAATGATGTCCACAGTGATTCTTGAACTGACGGAGTTTGTGATGTTATAGGTGTTGTTGATTCTGATGTTGACTGTACTGACGATGCTGGTGACGTTGACGGTACTGTTGATACTGTTGGTAAAACAAGTTTAACTTGTTAATCACACACCATTTTTGTCAGAGTTTCTACTCTTCCTTCTATCATTTTGGTTCGCTTAACTGATTTATGGTTAGGGCTAGATTAGATAATCTCTAAGACTTTAGAGATTATATAATCGCCGCGGAATGTTTCTCCAATGAAGTTATGAATTAATACTTCGTCAGTTATTGTTGTTGGTACTCCTTGGTATCTATGGTGCGTATGACGTTGATGCTCGTGGGACAGATTGTGAAGTTGAGGTTTACAACGCGGTTGTGGTTGGAGGTGGTAATGGTACTGTTGGCGTTGATGATGGTGGTACTGGTTATGCTGCTGGTGCTGCTGCTGGTGTTTGTAATCTCTGCACCATATTCTCCAAGGCCACTACCCGAGCGCGAAGTTCGTTGACTTCTTCTATTATTCCAGGATGATTGTCGGTCGGAACGAGCGGATATATAAAATCTAGAATTTGATGTAGTATATAATCGTGACGAGATACCCTGGAAATGAGAGAGAAAATGGTGTCTCGAACAGGTTCTCCGGTAAGTGCTTCAGGTTCTTCGCCAAGAGGGCAATGTGGTGGATGGAAAGGATCGCCTTCTTCTTGTTTCCAATGATTGAGGAGGCTACGAACCCATCCCCAATTCATCCAGAATAGGTGATGACTGATTGGTTGATCCATTCCGGTCACACTGCTTTCGGAGCTTGAGTGAGATTCCATTTCGTAATCCGAGTGACTTGAACTGATGACAAATTCCATTTCGTACGATTGGATAAAGGATTTTCGATATAAAATGTTTTTCGGCTATCGGGTGATATTCTATTTACATAAGATATCTATATATAGAGTTCAAAAGATTTCATAGATTACGGAGGAATTTGCGGGATATGTCAGGCAAAGTTTAAAGTAACAGATACGATAAGATATGATTTAGCAGATACGCTAAGATATGAATTTTGTCTATACACTACTCATGCAATTAATGTAGCAAGACGTGTCTAGACTAATAATGATAAGCAGGTAATTTTCTATGGATGATAAGCAGATGATTTCCGACTAGAAATGATAAGCAAAACTTTTGACATGCAGACACGGTCGAAGTCCAGATTCACTAATGCATCCTAACGACTTATCAGTTAGACACACTAATGCAGACCTGGTTCGCTAAGACCATCGCTCTGATACCAACTGAAAGGACCCGTTCATATACATTATAAACGATTCACAATAGTTGATTACATTGCGAGGTATTTGACCTCTATATGATACATTTTACAAACATTGCATTCGTTTTTAAAAGACAATCTTTCTTTACATCAAAAATTGACAGGCATGCATACCATTTCATAATATCCACTCTCCAACTATAAATTGATTTAATAATAATCTTTGATGAACTCAATGACTCGAATGCAACGTTCTTCGAAGTATGCTATGAAAGACTCCAAGTAATATCTTTAAAATGAGCAAATGCACAACGGAAGATTTCTTTAACACCTGAGAATAAACATGCTTTAAAGTGTCAACCAAAAGGTTGGTGAGTTCATTAGTTTATCATAATCATTTATTTCCATCATTTTAATAGACCACAAGAATTTCATTTCCAGTTCTCATAAATATACGTCCCATGCATAGAGACAAAAAATAATCATTCATATGGTGAACACCTGGTAACCGACATTAACTAGATATATATAAGAATATCCCCTATCATTCCGGGATCCTCCTTCGGACATGATATAATTTCGAAGTACTAAAGCATCCGGTACTTTGGATGGGGTTTGTTAGGCCCAATAGATCTATCTTTAGGATTCGCGTCAATTAGGGTGTCTGTTCCCTAATTCTTAGATTACCAGACTTTAATAAAAAGGGGCATATTCGATTTCGATAATTCAACCATAGAATGTAGTTTCAATTACTTGTGTCTATTTCGTCAAACATTTATAAAGGCGCATGTATTCTCAGTCCCAAAAATATAAAGGGTAAAAAGGCAAATGAAACTCACCATACTGTATTTCGTAGTAAAAATACATATAACGTCATTGAACAAGTGCAAGGTTGGCCTCGGATTCACGAACCTAAATTAATTATATATATTTATGTGTTGGTCAATATTTGTCTAACAAATTAGGTCAAGTCATAGTGTACCACAATCTTAATGCTCGAGACTAATATGCAAAAGTCAACAAAAGTAAATTTGACTCAAAATAATTTCCAAAAATTTATACATGATTAATATATAGTTTAAATATCGTCATTTTATATTTTTAAATATTTTTAAAAGATTTATTAGAGTAAATAATATAATTTATTTATTAATAAATAAAATTTTATATTATATTTATATAATAAAATATACTTTTATATATATTAAGTAATAAAATTTATAGGGTTCATTTAATATTATAAAGATAATATGATACGTATTATTAAAGTAAGTTATTACACGTAGTAAAATATGTTTGTATCAAATATTTATTTGATAAAATAATATCTATAATAATAGTAAGTAAAAGTTGTATTATTTTGTAATAATAATTATTATTATAAAAATATCAATATTTATAATTACTAAGATGACATTATGATAAAACGATAATTCTAATTATGATAACTTTAATATTTACGATAATTTTTAATATTATGTTTAAA